>NW_022602863.1:0-33200 GCF_008692095.1 Etheostoma spectabile | reverse complement strand
CTGACATAATGTGTGTTTTTGAAATTGTTTTTCATGACTAATCTTACATAGGTAGGCATATACATACATCTTCCAATCAAATGTTATATAGGATGACCCTATTATAGACGGTCAAAGATATGGAACAGTCTTCCCACTTTACTCATTGAGCTTTCTAAAGAACAGTTTAAATGGAGAGTCAAATTGTTGCTCCTAAGTTGTCTGAATTTCCATTGGGTTTGTGCTCTAAATGTAATTTTAAGTTGTTTTATACAAAGAATGTGTTTTTGTATTGTTTTTGTTTTTTTTTACATAACACATACATTGTTTTAAATTGTTAAATGTAATGGTTTTTATGAAGATTGCCACTTATTAAGCCCTTGGAGGTTTTTTGTCAATCGTCCATCACATCTTCTTTGTGTAACATATAATACTGTCTTATGTTTTGTTGTTGTGAAAATAAAATAAATCAAATCAAAATAGATAACCCACTTGACTTTGTTAGCTCACAGGTTGAGAGCTAGCTATAGACAAAGAGATATCATGGGTCATGTCAGTTGGCAACATTTTTACATACATCACATCACTGAACAATTGATCAAATTCCTCTTGAAATATTACCCCACTGCATATTCACTCAGTCAGACTACACTTTACAAAAGCTAAAGGCACTCTAACTGCCATTCACTGTGTCTTTAAAAACACTTTTCAAATAGACAATCTGAAAGCACAAACAGAGAGCATTGCCACACAGGTACATCTCCACTGTCTCTATTTTGTTTGTCAATCAGGAGAAGAGTACAATAGACAAGGTCATCCCACTCCTCTCCAATTTTACACAGTTTTCCGGCCCAATCAATACTCCCTACATGGCTAAATCAGAGAGGTTTATTCCAGTTGCCATATAATTGGAAGCTGTTAGCATGGATAACAGGACTGGAGTATCAATTTTGAGTGTGTGTGTGTGTGGTTGTGGTTGTGTGTGTGTGTGTGTGTGTGTGTGTGTGTGTGTGTGTGTGTGTGTGTTTTCATAACTAAGAAATAGCTTGCATTAAGCCCCGTCATAATAGCGTGCACTGTGGCCCATTCTAAACCAAACACCACTGAAAGAGATTTTAAAATGATGTGTATTATGGAAATCACTTAAGCTTTGGTGCTTCTAGAGTTAGAGTGGCAGAGTGTACTGAGTTACCAAGAAACTTTGCCAAGATGCACAAATTAAAAAATTAAAGCATTTACTCTTAAAGAAATAACAGTGAACAGGTAATTTCACATTTGGCCAAAACAGTACGGTCGTGTTTAGATCATGATATACCAAAGAATTTAGCATTGAGCAGCATTTAGACAGAACATCAAGCTATTTGTAAAATCCTTCCGTAAACCCAAACTTAAAAAGTGGCTTTGGAATGTGAATGAGAAATGGGGAGTTTCATTAAGGATTGTAGCTTGGGTCTCGATCACATGTATAGCTCGCCCTTTCTTTGACCTTATTACATTTTACAGATTTATTCAATCAATAATGTTACCAGTTTAGATGACTCTTCACGCAACGAGCTTCTGTGCTCACAGGCACTTTAAGAGTTATTACTGAGCTAATGGTGATCCGAAGAAAGAATAAAGCTTATTTTGTTTTCACAAATTCCTTGTTAAAAAACTTAACTTTTTATGCTGTGAGCCAGCACAACCTCCCGTAATCAGTGCTGTCATTAGTGCTTTATGAAAGGCAGGTGTGCTAAAAAGGTTAACCAGTTTGCTTCAAACATTACATCCATTGTGAGGCAATACCAAGTATGTTTACAACAGATGCCTAATAAGAGTCATTAAGGTGTTGTTTATTTTGAATTAGATCCAGGTAATTTTGAGTAAGATACAAATTAAGACCAGGTAAAGGCAAACATTTCAGATGTTTTAGAGTAACCTAAAAACACTAAAAAACATGTGACTGGCATGTAATCGATTATCTACGACAGGGATCTTCAACAATGCACGGGGCCTCAGAATAGTTTGTTAATTCTTTAAGATTTTATCAAAAATTAACATCAGTGAAAACAAATCCATATTTTGTTAGCAAATATAACCCCCCCCCCCCCACTGCCACTTGGCCTATAGGTAAGGTAGTCAGTAAGGTAGCCATCCACAGATACAGTTAATCCTAAGGATTCACTGTGCCACATCTATGTTGAAAGTGCTCATATTATGCTCATTTCAGGTTCATAATTGTACTTAAATGTTGTACCAGAATAGGTTTATGTGGTTTCATTTCAGAAAACACCACATATTTGTTCTGCTGCACATTGCTGCAGCTTCTCCTTTCACGCTGTGTATTGAGCTCTCGGTTTTGTGTTCCATCTTTGTTGGAGTCGCACTGCGCAGTAAGTACTGCTAGCTAGTCAGTTGCAGGGCATGAGTGAGTGCCATGCTAGCAGCTAGGCGAGCATTATAACGTGTGTTACAAAGTGACGCACGTTTGTCACGGAAGTAAAGGCTGGACTACGTTACAGCTGTTTGGAGCAGCTTGTGAACATTGGTTCTGTTGGAGATGGTAAGTCCCTTGGGGTGGAGGTTAGCGTTTTTTCAGTTTGTAAACCTATAACGTGCACAACAAAGATATACAACACAATAAAGGAAAGGGAAAAAGCCAAAAAGCATAATTTGAGCACTTTCACATTGGAACGTGATTCATAAAATCAGCCTACATTTATTAAGCTATTTTAACCCTTCTGTTGTCTTCGAGTCAAATTTGACCCCTTTCAAAAAGTTTCTATATCAGAAATTTGGGGTTCTATCAAACAAATTGTCCAAAAAAGTAAAGTGATGGTTTCCTACAATGCTCCTCACAAGTTAAAATGAATACTAAACTACTTTCATTGAATTTGTGAGGTTTTTTTGGTCTATTTTATATCATTTGTAAAAAAAAAAACAATTGGAAAAACTTTTTAAAAAGTGTAAAAAAAAGAGAGAAAAATGTCAAAGTGATAAAAATTTGAAAAGATGTAAAAAAAAAAAAAAGTAACAAAAATGTCAAAAAGTGACAACTGTAAAAAAAAAAAAACAGTCTTAAAGAAGATTTTGGTGAAAACCACAAAAATTTCAAAAGGCTAAGAAAAGCGACAAACGTTGAAAAAGTGACATGGGGGGGAATCCACAAAAGGGTCAAAAAAGACAACCATAACTGATAATAATTGATAAAAGGTTTTTCATTTTAAATTTTGAATACAAACATTTCCAGGGAAGATAACACAAGGTTAAAAGCTTAGTTTCTATGCAAAAAGGTGTATATATAAAGGCTTTAGGCCACCGACATGTTATAGTGGGCCCAGTTTAATATGCAACTAATTTTATACTTAATATGTGGTAGAGTGTTCCTGCTCCGTCTCTTTTTTAGTTAGTTAGGTCCTTGGCTTAAAACGTTGTAGACCCCTGATCTAAAGATGACATGACCATGACTTTCTAAGTTTGAATACAACCAATGAGTCTTGTAGCATGCCATCCTCTCTTTTCCTCTCCCTCTCCATCGTTCCTGTTGTCAAGCTTTGTCAGCTTTTGCCTTGAAAAGACAGATAAAACAGCCATGACTTGAAGAAAGAAAAATGTAAGACTATAATAGAAAAGATAAGTAATGTGACCTTGACATTTTGTTTCAGTGCAGTATATAAACACTTGAAAGAGTTTTTCTTTGTATCTTAATTGAGTGAAGGAAGAACGTTTTATGCCTTCATATAAAATGTCCTTATTAGGAAATGCATTTATTTTGTAGATAAACTAGCATGAACCTCATATCGGTGTGATCCTATCTTTAAATTACACTTCTGGGAGAGTGGGATTGTGTGTTTGGGCGTAATTACGGCCTTGTAGAACAACTTTGTTCAGAAGAGAACGAGCCAGACTGAATCATCTGGTCCTTGAGGTCACTTCTCTATCATACTACATTACTTACAAAGCGAGAGCATTCAGCTAACCTGGTAAGGACAATACCTCATCTCATCTCATTTCACCTCATCTCTCAGAGCTGCGAACTATGGAAACAGCAACACTGACAAACATAAAAATGACACGAGCTCTGAGTACAACCCTGTCATGGCTGTAAATGTTAATTGCTATGTATTCAAAACCGTTCCCTCATTGGCTCACTCACTATTCCCGCTGTGTCTTTTAACTGAAAACCTTAACGAAAACCTTTTTTCTTTTTGTCGGTCGCTTTGCTGCTTCTTCTTCTTTGGAAAAAACATGACTGAGGTGCATTGTGGTTTACGGGTGTGAAATTTAGAGTACATCGTATGGAAAAACACGACCGTGTTACATTGTGGTATATGGGAGTAAAATGTAGGGTACATCGTATGTTCAATCAAATTATCTGTGCATTGTGGGTATTTTATGGACTATATTGTGAATGAAATTAACTGCTTAGAAGTGAAACACCACTACAAGACGGCAATAGTGCACTATTTTCGTGAAAGGAAAATGTTTTGAACACACCTTGGGTTAATCTCCAGGTCTACTTTGATGTTTTTTGCTTCTCAAATCAAGATATTTGCTCCCTAGAGGCACCTTAACAAGTTAAATGGTGATAATGATTCCTGCAGCCCAACAGATTCGTTATGGCCACCATCTTGTCAGGCATCTCATTTCTGGATTTAATCCAAAGGAAACTTAATCCCCCATTCCTCATTTTAAGAGTTAATTGCAAATCACAGTGTCACTTTTCATGGTGCTGCAACAGTCCCTTGAGTGCAGCTCGTCTAATTATCTGTTGGCTGGTGATTTATTTGGTCACTTCTTTTCTCCTTTCCGTCCCATGCTAGCGTCGTTCATTACACTCCCTCATTCCCTCTCCCCACTTCACCCCACTTCATCATTCTGCTTATCCTATATCCTCGCTCTTCTCATCTTTCCATCTCCCCTCCTCGCGCCATGTTCTGCCTCTCTCTCTCTCTCTCTCTCTTGCTTCCTCTCCAGAGCAGGAATGATCTGGTTTGCCATGCCAGGGCTCAAAAATGAAGCTGCTGCCCTAGAAAAGCCATATTAATATTGACTTTGGGATTAGATGCTGCTCCGAGACACACAGCAGTGACAAATGTATGTACCAGCTTGAGCTAACCAAGCCCAATAACAGCACATATAGATCAATGGCTTTGACTGAGAGCTGGGAGATACTTTGCAGACAGATTGTAGATATGGGTAAATAATATTTCAAATGTACTCATCATGGAATGTTTAAATGATCTGTTGACATGTGTTTGTAGTAAATAACTGACCAGGATAGCCAGTTTGGAGCATGTCTAAGTGCATAGTAAGATGTGTTAATAAACAGGAAAGTAGCACTGTGGCTCCCCAAAGAATTGGTTCATCCATCTGATTGTCAATGGCATTGACAAGCTGTCTGCCTGCTCCTGCTCTACCACCCCGACCTCCCTTAACCTCCTCGGTACAATCTGACAGCCAAGATGTGCCTTTCTCATGGAGAGGTGTGTGCATCTGTCTGTCTGCCATTGCGTTTAACTGCATCTACATTTGAGGATTGCTGTGCCAGTTACCCGGCTGACGTACATAGGCAGTCAGAGAGGAGTTTCCTCTGTCTGTCATCCCCACGTTTCAACTGTCAGTCTGTGTCCATCTGGAGCCCTTAGAGCAACCGTGCATGTCTTCTCTCCATCACAAAGATGGTCTCTGCCTGCTAAACCCGCTCATGCGGTTATAGCTTGATGTGTTATATATTAAAGAACTGCAAACTATAGTATGTATGCATCTCATGAAGCAAATCCTAATTGAAGCTCCACCATAATGTTTTTATGTAAATGAACAACTAAAAATCTACTCCGCACGCTTGCTTAAATCCACTGATTGAAGAACCAAAACATAATGAAAAACACATGCATGTCCAGACTTTGGGTATGTGGACAAACCAGCTGACTCTTAAATATAATTAAAATATGGAATCCCTGGTAATTTCATTGGCTACAGAAAACAGACATGCTACTATACTATACTGTAGATTTTTGACATTTGGGATCGTTCTTTACCATTTACTGTGGGCTGATAATCAGAGTATAGGAGAAACGGAGTTTCGGCAACATTTTTATATTACGTACTGTAACCTTTTTTAAATGGACAATTTGTTATGGCCCAGCTGACCAACCGCATTGTCAAAGTAATTTTCACAAAAATGGCCTACAACAGACTATGAAGTTGTAAAACTTTATTGTGCAAATTGTGAGCAATGCTTAAATGCAGATTGTAAATTTCTCCCAAATTGCGTATATATTGGAAGTTCAACAGGGATTTTAGATGCTGATGAATGGGTTACGGTTAGCCCTGTCAGATTTGGAAGACCGACAGGGCTTTTTCATGCTGATGAATGTGTCCAAAATGTATCTGCACCCCAGATTAGTTGACAACACCAGCAGCCGTTAAAGGAAATTCATCTGAAGGCTCTTCTGTAGTTGCTTCTAGCGGTTTATGCTTTGAGCCGGTGCCTCTTTCAACCTTTGGTATCTGCCAAAGTTGATCAATCAGCGTGCTGTGCGCAGTTTGCTAACTTCTTTTTAGATTTTTTTGGGTAAGAAAGTTAAAAACATTCAAAGATTTCTGCCTATAGAAACAATGGCCTTAAAAAGTATCCTGCTGCTGCTTTATGTGACGATCTCACCAGAGACGTCTGCTGTAGAAATGTAATTCCCTACATCTTTATTCAGGGACAAAACTGCAAAACAGCTGGTGAAAATTAGATTAAACATCTGGGGCCTATTTCACAAAACCAATTTGCGAGTATTGCTTACATGCAGATTGCAAATGGTGGCGTTGTCACGTTTCACAAATGATTGCCCCTTCTTGCATGCTCATGCAAGAGTTACCAGTATGGCGTTTGTTTGGTTTAGAGAAATGTGTTGAAATTAACATGAGAGCAAATTCTCATGTTGCACATTGCATCTTGCATGCTGCACATTTGGTAAAACCTGCCCCTCCCTTACCTATCAAATCTGAAAGATTTGAATATTCGGCAGAAGCAATCAGTGGCTCGCAAAAAATGACACCAGGCTTGGTAGAGGAGATGATATAGCTCCACTTTCTTGACACCAGTGTGGTTTGTAGCAGTTGCAGGATGCAAAAGCACATGAAACGTAGACATGAGGAGGTGCAGCTTGCTTGGAAATCTGAATCCGTCATTCAAAGATCATCCTCCACCCTGGCTCTTTGAATTCATAGCTTGAATCTCGTGAGGCAACATGGCCATATCCACATAACTTTATACACAGACACACCAGTATGAAAAGGTTCTGCTGCTGTGCAGCTGCTTATCTAAAAATGCATCAAACTCCCTATGCATGGGTGCCTGGATTACTTAGTTGGTAATGCAAGCACCATGTATAGAGGTTTAGTCCTCGGCGCAGCATGCCCAGCTTCGACTTTGACCTGTGGTCCTTTGCTGCATGTTGTTCCCTCCTCTCTCTCCCTTTTCATATCTTCAGCTTTCCTGTCAAAATAAAGGCCGACAAAGAAATAAACTCCCTATGTGTGAGGGATGTGGAATGTGGAATGGAATTGTAATGCCGCCAAGTCAGTCAATTTCCAATTAAGCCATGCTCCTCAGTCATTCATAATTCTTTTTAGCATGTCAGCGGCTTTTTAATCTTTTCATACAGAAGGTGTGCTTAACCCATGTACCCTCTGTGAAAAATGTCAACGAGTGCGAGAAGAATTCATTAAAAACGACAATGGGTCTGATGGCTAATGTTGAAATTTTCCCAGCGCAAAATCTAGTTCATTTGTTTTAATTTAATCAAGGCGCTCAAATCAGGATGGCAGATCCACTGAGGTTCAACCCACTCATTTACAGCTCAAAAACTCCAGAGATTTATAGCACCCCTTTACTTCACCTTATGAATAATGTATTACTTAATCTCTGTAACCAAGCCAGGGCAACTTTAACTGGTATTGGATTCTACAGTATTGTGTTAAGTTGTAAAACCCAAATGCTGTTCATATATTTAACTTTTTATCCTAGGTAGCATATCTTTTTTTTTTTTTTGTCCAACTGTTTTGTTGGACTGGAAATTTCAGAGAGATTGCCACAGATGAAGTAGTACTCAACTCTAGGGAGATAAGGAGGCCTGGGTTTTGAAGTTAGTTTGCTCAGTATGGAGAATGGGATTGAGCATATCTGGTGGGGGCTTACATCACAGTCGTACCATCTTCCTCGATACAGCGATTGATTGAAGTGCCCATATTATGAAAAAAATCCTTTTTGGGGGGATTTGGGTTATTTTGTGTCTCTGGTGCTTCCACGCGCATACAAACTCTCCTGGGGAACTGTTCAAAATCTCCACGGCTTTCTATGGAACTAGCAGAGACAAGGTGGCTAACCCAGCTAATCCTGCCTTGTACTGACCAAAGTAGGAAAAACAGTAGCTAGATCTATCATTACCTAGCTACTGCACATGCGCAAGTTGCAAAACAGATGGTAAAGAAGTGAGATGTCTCACTCTGTAGCTACAACAGAGACCTAAACACACAGCGTGAAAACAGGATCTGCGGCCAAGGACTACAGACCCGTGGCACTGACCTCCCACATTATGAAGACCCTGGAGAGACTGGTTCTGGAACAGCTGCGGCCCATGGTGAGACCTCTCCTGGACCCCCTCCAGTTCGCCTACCAGCCCCGGTTGGGAGTTGAGGACGCCATCATCTTCCTGCTCAACCGCATCTACGCCCACCTGGACAGGCCGGCAAGCACGGTGAGGGTCATGTTTTTTGACTTCTCCAGTGCTTTCAACACCATCCGGCCGGCCCTGCTGGGTGAGAAGCTGACAGCGATGAAGGTGGATCCCCCCTCGTGTCCTGGATTGTTGACTACCTGACTGGCAGACCACAGTATGTGCGCCTGCAACACTGTGTATCAGACAGAGTGGTCAGCAACACCGGGGCCCCGCAGGGGACTGTCCTCTCTCCCTTCCTCTTCACCATCTACACCACAGACTTCAACTACCACACAGAGTCCTGCCATCTTCAGAAGTTTTCTGATGACTCTGCTGTGGTTGGATGTATCAGCGAGGGGGATGAGGCTGAGTACAGAGCTGTGGTGGGGGACTTTGTCACATGGAGTGAGCAGAACCATCTCCAGCTCAATGTGACAAAGACCAAGGAGCTGGTGGTGGATCTAAGGAGAGCCAAGGCAGCAGTGAGCCCTGTTTCCATCCAGGGGGTCAGTGTGGACATCGTGGAGGACTACAAATACCTGGGAGTGCACTTGGACAATAAACTGGACTGGGCCAAGAACACTCAAGCCCTCTACAGGAAGGGCCAAAGCCGTCTCTATTTTCTGAGGAGGCTGAGGTCCTTCAACATCTGCAGGACGATGCTGAAGATGTTTTATGAGTCTGTGGTGGCCAGTGCTATCCTCTTTGCTGTTGCATGCTGGGGCAGCAGGCTGAGGGTAGCGGACGCCAACAGACTCAACAAACTGATTCGCAAGGCCAGTGACGTCGTGGGGGTGGATCTGGACTCTCTGTCGGGGGTATCAGATAGGAGGATGCTGTCCAAACTACATGCCATCTTGGACAATGTCTCGCACCCACTCCATGGCTTGTTGCTCAATCACAGGAGCACTTTCAGTGACAGACTCATTCTCCCAAAATGCACTACAGAGCGCCACAGGAAGTCATTCCTGCCTGTGGCCATCAAACTTTTTAACTCCTCCCTCTAAGTGTCTGACACACACACACACACACACACACACACACACACACACACACACACACACACACACACACACACACACACACACACACACTTAGAGAGGTTGAAACTGGACAATATTATCTGTATTATCTGTTTTGTGCAATAACACTGGCCTGACATGTGTGCAATCTCAAATACAACAATTATTATTATTATTATTATTATTATTATTTAACTTTTCAACATTCCAAATCCTTAATTATGTGAATTATGTAAATAATGTATAATAACATTCCTTTATGTAAATACCGTACGTATCCAATTCCTTATATTTCTTTATTTCTTGTATTTCTACTCTATTTATAATATTGTGCAACTACAACACAGAGTTTCCCTTCGGGGATCAATAAAGTATTTCTGATTCTGATTCTGATTCTCTGGCAATGTGCAGTACAACAAAAATATGGTGTTTTTTGAAAATGAAACCATGTAAACCTATTCTGGTACAACCCCAAAATACAATTATGAACCTGAAAATGAATATAATATACGCGCTTTAAGCTCTCCAGATTGGGTTTTCATTGGCCCGGTGCCCATCCTGGGGCCAAAATACACCTGCACTGCCTGTCAACTACTAAAGTTATGACATCATGAGGCCCCTCATAAGGCACCTCCATTGTTTTGAATTGAAGGCACATCAATTTCATGGGCTCCACTGCCCAGCGGATGATTTGTGAGTGCTATTATCCCCTGAAATCGCTCCGGAAAATGGCTGCAGTGTGAAGACAGGAATTGGTGACGGGGGGGTGTTGGTAAGAGCAAGGTCAGAGTTTATAGGGGGAAAAAAGGGAAAATTTCATGTTTCCATAAAGAAAATGTAATTTCAAAGTTTCTTTTGGAAACATGAAAGCACTTCATAAATATGACATCCAGCAAACACTAACAGACTTATGGCAGAGAAGAAGAAGAGGAGAAAATAGAAAGAGTGAGAGCAAGATGGGGGGAAAGACTGACCAATAACCTAGTTAGAAAATCAGCATGCAAGCACTTCATCTTTTTCCTCTCGTAGCAGCAGTGAGAACAGGTCCTGTCCTGCTGACAGCGAGGTTTTCATTTCCAAGCTTGACTAATTCATTATGAGTGCCAGAACTCTCCGTTGTTATAACCTTCATCAGAAAAAACGGCTGACTATTTTAAATAATATTTTCAAATTTAAACACAGTGGAGTTAAAAGCAACATGCTGTTTTTTAGAAAATTCAATTCCCGTCCCTCTTAGTACGAGCTGTTTAACTTATCTGCAGCCTCCACCAATTTAGCAACAAAATAAACAGATTGCTGATACGAAATGCTCATTAATCTAGTCCATGCAGCAATTCTTGAACCTGCAATGAACCTGTCCACCATCTATTTTCTTTTCACGAGTTTACTCTCCTTTCAAAAAGTCAAAGTCGTGCAGGGAACAAAAATGTGAATCTCTTTGGAGGAAAGCATCGCTGCGTGCTTTCATAAGACCAGCTGCCTGAACACAATACTTGGTCAAATGTTAAAGTTATCAGCGGAGTGCAGAAGTGAAGAAGCCTCTTCACCGCTCTGCTTTCCACACCTGCACTGAAGGATTTCAATTCACTGGCAAGCCCTCTATGGCAGCGCAAAGCCATTCTGCTACGTTGTGATAAAACATAACAAACAAAAAAAAGAAGTTAAATAATCAATTCCAAAGAAATGGCTGGCTATTAATCTAAAGCAGACTATAGGATGGTACCTCCCAGGGGATTGCAAGATGATTTGCAGAGGGATTTAGGAGATTCACAGTTGGTGAAAAAGTTAACTGCCAATATTTTAGTAAATCTAAATATTTCGTAATGTTTTCAATTATTGTTCAATGTGTGCAATGAATATGTGCAACCTTGAGTCTTTGTCCATAATTATATAATAAAATTGTCTGCAAATGGGAGAAATTATTCTCTTCTATTTCAGTCGCTGTGGACATGATTTTCTTTGATAATGATGCCGAAACAAAAGTAAGACTCATAGAGAAACTGTAATGGCGACTTTAGAAATTTTTGTCTTTTGAGAAGATAATTGTGTCAGGGTTTAATGAAAGAAAGTAAACCTGGAAACATCCATCGTCAGTTTTATTCGTTGCTGGTTAGAAGAGGGAGGAATGGATGCTCAGCAAGATGGCTGCCAGGAGTTTTGTCTGAGAACTTGGCCTCTTGGAATCCAACAAAAATCTATTGAATCCTTCCTGGTATTACAGAATTTAGTGGTTAATTGATTCAAGTTGTATTTCAGTTAAATTGTGTCTCAATTTTGTGGACAATATTCCTAGTATCTGCTGAGCTTGGGCTGCAGCCCAAGTTGATGGGCTTTTGGGCCTACTAGGACTCTGAAAAACAACTCCGTCACTATCATCATTCGCAACTTTCACCAACTTCATCGACATTTGCAACTTTCATCAACTTCCGGTACATCCTGGTAAGACACATTATGCCGCCTAAAAATGCTAAAACATCTCCGTGTGAGGAGGATGGCGTTGTGACGATGAGTGTACTCTCCCAATTAATGGAGCAGCAGAGAGGGATCTATAAAGAGATGCTACTGCAACAACAAGATAACTTTAAATGTTTCATTCAGTTGATCATGGATGGAACTAACAAAAGATTGGATGGTGTTATCAGAGATGTACAGGAGCTGAAGACTAGCTTGGAATTTACCCAAACAAAGTTTGAAGAGGAGAAGATGGGATGCACTGAGATTGAGTCAAAGATAAGGGCACTTGAGGCAAACATAACTACTTCTAAACAGAAAATGGATGCAATGTTCAACAAGCTGGACTACATTGAAAACCAGAGCAGGAGAACAAATATTTTAATTGATGGCATTGCTGACGAGAAAGGAGAGAAGTGGGGTGAATCAGAGAAAAAGGTGCGAGAGATGTTCTCAAAGAACTTGGGATTAGATGGAATAAATATTGACATTGAGCGTGCTCAGAGACTTGGCCAGTTTCAGGAGAATGGAAGGCCAAGGAAAATTGTTGTCAAACTTCTTCGCCTTAAAGATAGAGAGCTAATTCTTTCTTCTGCTAAGAAATTAAAGGGCACTAAGATCTACATTAACGAAGATTTCTCTGAAGCTGTGCAACTAAGGAGGAAGGAGTTGTGGCCGAAGATGAAAGCTGCCAGAGAGAAAGGGGATAAGGCGAGTTTGAAGTATGATAAACTGATTATCACCCCAAGGGATGGACAAAGTCAGTTGTCAGCCTAATGAGCTTTAATGCTCAATTTTAAATGTTTGTGAATATGTATGTGTCTGTGTGCATGATTATATGTATGCAGCCTACTTGATGAAGTTAAAATAACTCAG
The DNA here is from genome assembly GCF_008692095.1 of Etheostoma spectabile. Taxonomy (NCBI): domain Eukaryota; kingdom Metazoa; phylum Chordata; class Actinopteri; order Perciformes; family Percidae; genus Etheostoma; species Etheostoma spectabile. Next base: position 20,179 of record NW_022602863.1, on the reverse strand, counting down.
GAAATAAGATATTCTACTAGATTATAATTTAGAATTTATTTAACTTTAATTAAGATGACCAGAATAAATAAATTACCTAAAGGTTTAATACTTGCACATATTAATATATGTAGTCTAAGGAACAAAATTCAAGACCTGTCTTTATTTTTACAATTGAATAAAATAGACATACTTATGATTTCTGAAACTCATCTGGATAACTTCATAGATAATTCAGAAGTGGATATAGGGGGGTTTTCAATTTACAGAAATGATAGAAACAGATTTGGAGGAGGTGTAGCCATTTATATAAGAGATCATTTTCCTGTTAAAATGAGACATGACTTAATGATTGATGATGTTGAAGTATTATGGGTACAGGTACATCTTCCACATTTGAAACCTATAATTCTTGGTTGTTGTTATAGGCCACCTAGTGCCAGGATACAGTATGTTAATGATTTATGTAATATGATAGACAAGGTGACTGAGGAAAACAGAGAGATATATTGGTTGGGAGATTTAAATATTGATTGGCTGTCTGATATTTGTCCTTTGAAAAACAAGCTTAAAATCATGGCTGACACTTGTGGTTTATCTCAATTAATGGATCAACCGACGAGAATTTCTAGTAACAATACAGGATTTTTAACTTCAAAATGTATTGATCACATTTATACTAATAATCCTGATATGTGCTCAATACCTATTTCTGTAACAGTTGGCTTTAGTGATCACAACTGTATTGCTGTCTCTAGGAAAGCTAAGCTACCTAGAGCCTGTCCTAAAATTATTATGAAAAGATCTTATAGGGTATTTAATGAGGAGTGTTTTTTAAATGAATTGGATAATATTAAATGGAACTTGATAAGTGACATTGATGATGTTGATGCATCCCTTAATTTATTTATGGATTATTTTATGGGAGTTGTTAACAAGCATGCTCCATTAAAGAAATTTACAGTTAAAGCCAAAAGTGCTCCTTGGGTTGATACAGAGTTAAGGAGCTTAATGAATCAAAGGGAAGAGGCTAAAAAGGTTGCGGTTAATTCTGACTCTCCTATGGACAAAAAATCTTATTGTATTTTAAGGAATCAGGTGACCAAGGTGAATAGAGTGAAAAAGAAAGAATATTTTAAGAAGAGAATTGAAGATAGTGGTACTGATAGTAAGAGAATGTGGAATGTACTCAATGAAATCATGGGGAAAAAATATACTTGTACTTCTTTTGTTGAATTTAATGGTGTTTATTTGACTAAGCCAATACAGATTGCAAATTATTTTAATGATTATTTTGTTAATAAGATTGCTAATTTTAGAGAGACGATGAAATACACTGTGGATTACAACTCAGTTGATCTTATTGAAAGGTGTATTATGAAAGATAAAAGGTGCAGTTTTGAATTTCATCAGGTTAATGTTGTGCAGGTGGAAAGGTTGTTGCGATCTGTGACTGTTGGGGGGTCTGCTGGTACAGACAACCTGGATAGTCGGCTGTTGAAGTTATCAGCTGGACATATTTCTAAACCTATCTGTCACATTTTCAACAGATGTTTGATTAGTGGTGTTTGTCCAAAACTTTGGAAGGAGGGTAAGATAATTCCTTTACCCAAAGACACAAAATCAACTTTCTGTGGTTCAAATAGTAGGCCTATTAGCATCTTGCCTATTTTAAGTAAATTATTGGAAAAGATTGTATTTGAGCAAGTGCAAGATTACTTTTCGAACAATGATTTGACTACGATGTTTCAGCATGCTTATAGACGTGGTCATTCCACCTGCACTGCAATGACACAAATGTCGGATAGCTGGCTAACATCTATTGACAACTCAATGCTTGTGGGTACACTACTACTAGACTTCAGTGCTGCCTTTGATGTGATTGACCATGAAATTTTGATTTCTAAACTTATTAGTTATGGTTTTACTTTCTCTGCAATCAAGTGGTTTAAGAGCTATTTGTCTGAGAGGTCGCAAAGAGTTTATTTTAATGGTGCTTTATCTAGTAGCAAGTCCCTGGACTGTGGTGTTCCACAAGGAAGTTGCCTTGGACCTTTGTTATTTTCAATTTTTACAAATGATGTGCCGTATATACTCAGTAAGGCTAAATTGACTATGTTTGCTGATGATACTACTCTTTATTATGCAGCCCCTACGTGTCTACAGATTAATCAGGTTATGTCTAGTGAGATTAGCAAATTGTATAATTGGATCAAAACAAATAAACTTGTCCTAAATATTTCAAAAACTGTGAGTATAATATTCGGTTCTAAGTATAGATTATCTGACAATCCCAAAATTGATATACATGTAAATGGTCAAAATGTACAGCAAGTGAAAAAGGTGAAGCTTTTGGGACTTTGGCTTGATTCCACATTGTCATGGTCGGATCATGTTAACAATGTTGTTACTAAAATGGGTAGAGCGTTGGCAGTTGTTCGTAAATGTGCACAGTTTTTAAAATTACAGTTGTTTAGGCGTGTTGTTTGTTCATTGGTTTTGTGTCATTTGGATTATTGTTCTGTTGTATGGTCTGCGGCATCAAGCAGTCATTTAAAAAAATTACAAGTTGCACAAAATAAGGCTGCAAGACTGGTTCTTGGTTGTTCTTCGAGAACCAGGGTTGCAGAGATGCATGAACGTCTGGCTTGGTTGGAGGTCAGGAATAGACTATCTGTTAATATGTTAGTATATTTTCATGGAATTATTAATACTGGGATTCCTAAATTTTTTTATGATAATATAACTTATTGTTCAGACATTCATTCACATTATACAAGAGGGGTGAATAGTCGACAGATTTCTTTACCACTACCTAAATCTGACTGTATGAAGAGGACTGTGTTTTATAGGTCAATTGTGTATTGGAACAATCTTCCAGTTGGGATTCGGGACAAAAAGGGAAAAACTGGTTTTAAAAAAAGACTTAGATTACATTTGTTTTCGATATTATAATATTGTCTGGATTGGTTGAGTGAGGTTGTATCATGTGCTATATTATTCTTTATTATATTTAGTTTGTTAGTATTTTTTGCATTCTCAGTTTTGTTTGTGAATTTATATATGATATATTTGTGAGTAATTTTTGTTGTATTATTGTCTTTTGGATGTATTGTTTGGACCCCAGGAAGACTAGCTGTCGTCTTGGCGTCAGCTAATGGGGATCCTTTTGAAATAAAATAAAATAAAAATAAGGCATAGGCAATGTGTGCAGAGGGTATAACGTCGCACCTGCAGGTGTTAATTATTTGGTTACTCTTTTGTGGTTAAGATTTGTGTTAATGTTATGGAACATATCCTAAAAGTTGTCAAACTATGTTAAATAAGAGGGGGGGGGATTATGATGTTAAAGGGATGATAAAATGAGAAAAAAATGCAGTGTATATTTGGTCAGACTAAGCTGAGAGTTAATAACAAATATTGTGCAGTACAATCATCCACAAACAGTTCTGTTGGCACTTTTTGCTACACCCTCTGTCACAGAGAAACCGACAACTAGACAGCTAAGGAAAGAGAGCTATATATCAAGTGAAAGCTAACTTGTGAGACAGCAACTGCTAGCCTTAGCCAATGCTAAATTAACTTATTGATTTTTCCCTAGCCGTTATTTGTAATTGAAAAATATCCGTCTTGGTAATTCAGGTTCCTTATTCCACATAACTGAATGAGGAATTGGCAATCCAATCTTGATGGAGTGAAAAAACATCAACATCCAAACTCTCGCTAAAGCTAACTAGCTTAAAACAACAGTCTGCCAGCTCAGCTTTTGACTGTAGTGGAATCCATGGGATTTGGTGTGATTAAGATACCTACTGATAAACCTTATTTAAACACATTGAATTCAATTAGTGGTAGCTTTTTTATATATATATATATTTATACTAATTGAAGACAGAAAGACACATTACAGAGATGCTTTCATTTTCTTTGACAAGAAAAACCTCTGCTGTACCTAACACCAGCATCTAATAAGGGATTTATAGGCTTGATTTGAAACGCTGCTCAAGTTCACACTTTCTCTTACGTTAATCCACCAATAGGATTATGGTGATCAGGAGTAGCATAAATGTACCGCTCAGCTGTCCTCAAACCTTAGGAATGTCCCACAAATTACTGAAAGTATGTGCAAGATGAATGTCAAATTTACAAGAAGAAATGACAAACAGAATTTTGAGAGAGCTAATAATTTCCACAAATGTCTACTTAACCCATATTTGCTGTGCTATTCTTTGTAGAAATATCTCCTCCGTTTGACTTTTTGTAAAAAGCAATATACACTCAAAAAAAAATCATCCATTGTGAATGTAATTACAGCTCTAGCAGGGAATGTCATGCTACTACTTGAGAGTGAAAAGAAGCCACCAAAGCTGCAATGTGATTCTCTCGATTCCACCTCTTGACTGGAGGTTTCAGATGCGGTCCCTGACATGCATGATTGAAATCCCCAATGGCATTATATGAAAGGACCAGCCAGTTGCCATCAAGATTATTATTAAATCAAAGCACAATGGCAAAGCTAACCTTTATATGATCCTTACCAAGTGTTTGTTCAAATCCACATCTTTTTGGGGAAGCCTTGTCCTAAACATTTTGACCCAATCTTTTTCACCCTTTTGTCAAAATTCCAAGCTCTGCCAAGGAAGTGATACTAAAGTGGAGATCAACAGTTTGTTTCAATAACATTGATTTGAAAGGAATTTCGGGTGTTGGGGCAAATACTAAATTGTATGCTCAGTAAAAGTTACATAAAAAGACACTTGAAGTTTGAACATTTTTTGGACCATTTTAAATCCCCGACTCTTTTAATAATAAACATATTTGAGAACATGTACATAAAACATTAATCTCAGGCAAGTACTTTTCCTATCTGCAAAAACTCACAAGCACACATTGGTTCACAGCCCAAAAGGTACAACAAATAAAATCATGTTTGTTTTCATTGTTCACTCAGTGACAGCCTAACACAATGAACATGCAGTTGTTAAACTCAAAAAGGAGCATTACTTCAGAAAAAAACAAAAATCCAACCTATTGTGAGATTGTCGGCGGCAACATCAAAGAGATTAATCAGTGAATATCTTGTCAGGGTAAATGTCTGCTTGAAGCCTGGTGAAAAAAACATAAGCAGCTCCAAGTGCAGTGAAGCCTCAAACTATTATAATATCATCATGTTCTGATGGTATCTGGACAGAGATCTCCCAGTGTTATTTAAAGAGATTAGTAAACAGGATTCTTTGATATTTTTGATGATTTTTCAACTGGAAAGCCTCAGCAATATGTATCCTGGTCACAAATCTTCAAAAAAGAAAAGAAAATATCTAAGGAATCCATATCAACAAAACATATGTTAAGAAAACGTACAATTGGGCAATGTATTGCTATCTAGTTAGCTTCAAAAATAGTATAGTTTTGGTTCTGGCTATAAGTCTGAGAAATTGGAAAGAATGCTGGGACAAGAACTGAACAATGAAAACAAAGATTTAATGGAACAGGTTGATGACAAAAGCAGGACCTTCAGAGATTTCTAAAAGAAAGTGAGGAGGTTAGGAGGGTTCAGGAGGAAAGAAAGTAATCACTCTATGACTGCTACACACAACAGTGAGATGTGGAAATATTTAATCCACACAAAAACGTTTGACATTGTACTCATCTAAGACAATAAATACTTGAAGTGGTACCAATCTGATTTTGAACTGAAGCGGGTGCTGAATCCCGTCCACTGGCAGTGAATATCATCAACCCTGCTGATGATGGAATAAATACGACACAACTTAGCAAAAAGAAAATAAGCCAACCACAGAAAAGAGGAAATCTTTGATGGACATCCCCAACAAATAATGCCACATTATTGTTCGAAACATTGTTATATCGAAGAGCCAATTTCCTTTAGATTGTCCGTGTAAAAAGCATTTCAATGTAACTGGTTGGGACTTCGATTAAACTGATGGGTAGCTTAATGTAATTTAAGATTGTCTTATGTTTTGCATATACAATCTCAATGGGCAAAGTAACTATAGTGCTGAAATGAATGTAGTACAACATTTACATCTGAAATGTAATCTGAGTATGTAGCTTGACCAATTCTGGATTGTAGGCCAATATATTAGAGTTTAAAATACAACCTGATAATATGTCTGCCAATGTTCTTTTTCTGTTTTTGGCCACAATATATACAGAGCAATTGAAAAGTAAATTTGTCACTGCTTCAATTTTCACTGTAAAATACAATATGAATGTATCATTTACGTCTGGCAGTAAATGAACTACACTTTACAGATTTAACATAGTGATTGACACAGATGGAAAACTCTTTACCTAATTAGCGACGTTAGCTCTGAGAGGCACTGTTTTTAGGACAAACTATAGAGGGAGAGGACTGGAGTTTGGCAGACGGCAGCACACACAGCTAAGTAAACTCTCTGGTCTAATAACGGGCTCCTTCTGCCCTGAGGTTAAACAGATCCACTAATCTCTCTCTTTGTTTGGTTTGGGTTTTGCATTTATCTAAGCAGCACCCAAAGCGATGGACGCCGGTGCGTTGGCAGCTCTGCTGTTTCCCTCAAGCTTGAACATTTGACTAAATATGCAGGTGCAGAAACATCCACCCACTAGAAATAAGACTAATGTGTTCATTAGTCAAGATACAAATTTAATAAAAGCTGGCACTTGTCCATGCATGTTTAGTGGCTTGTTATTTGGATTTCTTAATCGATCAGAGCAGCAAGATAGATGAAAAATATTTACCAGCAGACTGTGCATATAGATCCATCATGCATTTTGGAGGTCTAAATATTGTAAATAGATGCAGAGTCAGTGAAAGATTAATGCATCTGCCTGTGTATAGGCTGACAACCAGCCTTTCAGACAGTTACATAATCAAGCTTTTTTTCCAGACACATGCCCCCATGCTGAGATGTTGGCTGAGAGCAGATAATGAAAAGATAGTGTAGATGTCCGCTGAGATCTATGACCAGGTTCAGACTTTGAGAAGCAAGCCCTCCCTACTTCATCATCATAATGCTGATGTGGCAATAAGCAGCAACCCACACTTGAAGGAAGACCAGGCAGTTACAGTCAGGGGACACCAAGTACTAGGAAATTGCATTACAGGCATTCCCTTTGGAGTATTTAAAAATGGAAACATTGGAAGCCTTGTTTTATTGCTTGTGCTTTCGATGAGGTCTTTCCAAAGCGCTTCTGACAGTTTGTGATGCAGAGAATCATCAGACATGAAACAGCAACTTCACAGAGCGGTATTCTGAGGTGAAGTTGTGATAAGTAAAAGTGTGATATGAATACTTTCATCTGCGTGGATATGCAATCTAACCTTCATGCCACATCTTTCCCCTATATATAGTTCTTTCCTTAATGGAATTTGACTGTATTGCTATGCAGAGGTAACCCACAGTGAACCATATTCATTATGAAAGTGAGACCTTTTGAAGATCCTTAAAATGGCTGAAGCTTCCCTTGGTAAGTCTCCTGTCTGAATGTACCATATGCTTACTATCATATAAGACAAAGAAAGCAGCTTATCCTAAGAAGCTGGAAAATCACATTCAAAGTCACCAAGATTTGTCCATTTATGGTTACTTTGAAAATGTCCTCATTCTAAAGATGGCTTAAGGCCTGGTACACATATACACGGGTATTTTAAAAAACTGATTTTTGTGCATTTTGGCCTTTTGTCAACACACAAACCACGTTTTAGGTCTTTGCCATCCTGTTGCCAAAATTAGTCTCCAGTAACAGAGAACGTACAAGCAGCTTGAAAATGTCCCTTTGGAAGCATGGCGGTTATGTTCACAGAGGCTATGTTGTTATAATTGTTATAAACAGATATCTACATATGAATGCAGAATCTGTAGGCAAGGGGATAAGATTTTTAAGAAATATGTGAGGTAAGATCAGAGTATCCTGTTGTGTACTAACACATCTACAAAATGTGTGCTAGTATTGTAATCAGCTGTAAATGTGATTTAGTTTGCAACCCAGCCATCTCTATGGCATCTTTATTATGTATTGAAGCTGTCAGATTAAATGTGTGAAAAGAGGCATAAAGAACACGTTTGTCCATGCAATACTACTTTATTAATTTGGTCATATGGATATATAAGCTACAAAATGTAAAAAAATGATAAAAAAAAATAAGTAAAAAGGAAAAAAATAAGGAAAAAATAAGGAAAAAGCACAGAAAAGTAGTTGAAGAGATATTTTGTTGATTTCAAACCAGCTCTGTGTCATAGCAGTGTGGGCAGTGTGTTTAAATGAATGCCTGCTTCCTTCTGTGGCGCCAGTGTACGAAGCTTATCGCGGAGCAGAGCAGCCTAGGTATGCCGAGATCAGCCAGATGATGCCAAAAGCATTGCTCTTCTGTGCTCTGGCACAAGGAGAGAAGCCAAACACTGTTCTTCTAAACACGCTACCCACACAAAGATGACCCAGAGATGGTTTAAAATTGTTAAAGATTCCCTTCAAGGCTACTGGAGCAAAGAGCCAGGATGGTAGACAGCTGACAATCATCTCTCAGTCCGCAGGTGACAAAGATCATTACTACATCTTTACAGAGCTTAGTCACATTTCAAGGTTTTATGGTCTGTGAACTGTCCAAGCAGTTCAACGAGCATGTACCAAACGCTTAGTGCTCCTCAGTGGTTACAATCTGCTGTACAGGTCTGCCACCTTATTTATTTAAGGAGAGTTCCTCCTCCTCAAAGGTTGTGGTAATTCTTAAAAGAATATGGAGTGTGGAAAAAGACAGCCACCTGGGTCAGGCTCAGCCCAGGAATAACGTACACTGTTCTTCATTACCTTGATTTACATTTTTAGTGTCACACATACAACAAGTCTAATTCTTGAGACAACAAAGAAACTTATCATAGCTCATGCCACTCTACAGCCAATCAGTATGCAGTGTATGTCATCTGTATATGTTAAGACGTAGTGCACATTTATTCGGAGTTCTCATATTTGCTCATGGGGACTTAACTGTCTGTCGGCGAGGGAGATTGCAATCTGTGTCCAAGGCTGCCCATTCGATATTTTAAACCCTTATCATCATCTGACAATTTTATGAATAATAAAACATGATCTTATAATGTGGCAGAATTGCGCGGAGCCTTCAAATCCTCTTCTGACATGATTAGAGAACATTGAAGTACACTTATGTTTATGCAATGTCTGATCAGACTAACGGCTTTTCCTATTAACATATTAAATGAATTGCAGCACCAGAGACAAAGATCATTAGGCAGATTTTCACCACGGGGAAATCATTTGGACAATGCATTGTCTAACAATGTACGACTACAGCGATGCATCACACAGCCTCAACTTGTTTCAGCATCCAGCTTTCCCCTAATCCTTCACAAACTACAGCCCTGCTGGTGTTTGCACTTTGTCGAAAAACAACCCTTATTTCTTCAAGGTAGCTGTTTCATTTCAAAAGCAAGCACTCTGTGATTTGCTGTTTTGTGTTCTGTGATTAGTCATAACAGTGACTGGCATGCCGCAAACAGTAATGGCTAATGTGTCCATGCAGTGACGTGCAAACACAAGTTACAGTTATCATACTACATCTCTTCCCCAGAAGCACAGACTGTCTTAGTGTACTAAACACTGTACCCTTAGGGTTTATCCCTTTATCAGATGCGCCTGTCTCTCTCTCACCTTCTCCAGCTCAAGTTATTTATCTGCCTGCAGTTCAAACGCAGGTGTGACATTGCTTCGTCTTCATATGCTAAAGACATAAACAGTGGCTTGTTAAGAGGTTTTTTTTTTAATTGGCATGGCTTGGGTTTAGAGATTTCTAAACTGCTGTGCTTCCTGCATGGTGCTTTGGTTAAAATTTGCATTTAAACGTTAGGTCTACCTGTTATTGGCTCCTCTAGAAATATGAGCGAGAGTGCTGCAGCACTCTGGGATAATGGTCTCGGAGGACGGTGGCTCCTATAAAGAGTGTGCACATAAAGTGAACTTAGGCCACAGCCATTTACATTAGAGGCAGTCAGAGCTCCCATCATTTTTCTTTGATCGTCGGGCAAGATGTGTACATTATGTTTATTGGAGTTACAGGTGTGTAGGGCTAAAGGAGAGTATAATTTACATAGTAAGGACTGAAACATAATTCCCAGGCCAGGTCCAAGTAGCTGTTCCACCCATGAAACAGCGTCAGTGATGATCAGTGCAGAATCCCATAGGAAACACATTGAAACACATAAAGGCAGTCCAATGCTCATCCTCATCTACTTTTTTCTTTTAACAGTGGCCATGGCTATTAACCATGAACCTGGAGCCAGACACACCCATTGCTTCCTTCTGTCAAAAAGAGCCTCTTTGGTGCTACACTGAACACACACTCTTCGAGTATGCCATCCAACTGCGAGAAAACCCAACGGACTGCTTAGCACCCACTGTAAGTACTCACACACACACTCTCTGCTGGAGTGAGCTTTTGAGTGTTCACTCATGACACTCACAACAAGTCAAACCCCAAAAGAGAAACTCATCATCAGCTCTGATTTCTGAAGGAATCATTTCCAAATGATCCCCCCTTCTGTTCAAAAATCGTAGTTACAGTAGGTCTTACATCTGCTTTCTGCACAGTTCTAATCAAAAAGAGTTAGGTCTGTCTTAAATGTAAATAGACTGTATTTGTATTGTGCTTTTCTAGTCTTAACAACTACTCAAAGCGCTTTTTACATATTACAGGCATCATTCACCATTCACACACATTCATACACTGTGGCCAAGGCTGCCATACAAGGTGCCACTGGCTCATCAGATAAACATTCGCACCGAAAACAATGCCAGTGTCAGGCATCGGTCCGATGCCATACGCATGTACTCGTACTTGCAATCATAAAATTACTCCAATTCTACCTCCGATACCATCTCATAGCAATGTTACATTAACCTCTCTGTCGAGCAGGTATAGGCAGCAAAAGAAGAGCAATGCCAGCCGCTTCTACATTTTTGACTGTAAAAATAACAGAGGCTCCTACCCAATAGATGATTACACTTGACAACCAGCCATTATCATTCATTAATAATACTGGGTTTCAATGTGTTCTAAGTGTACTGGAGTCGAGGTATGAGATTCCCAGCCGTCAAATCATTACAGAAACCATATTTCCAAAGCTGCATGACTTTGTGAAAAAGCACATCAGCAGCCTGTTACCCATAAGCTTTACCACTGATATTTGGAGTGGCAGTGTCACCCCTGCCCAATGTCTCATAAACATGAAGAAAGCAATATTAAATTCCATTCTGTCTACATGCGGTCCCTACACAGCGCTGTTTTAACAACCTCAGCGCTCTTCTGCAAATTCAGTGCAATTTTTTATATATTTTTTTACAAACAAGCTCAAACGAAATCAGTCGGTTTGTAGTCTAACTGCTTATATAGTTTGCTACAAGTCTTTACATTTGGACAAAATCTTGTTACTTTAGCTGCTTGTGTAAACAATGCATCCTCTCTGCTGGAGCTGGTAACACATGGTTACTTAATATGCATGTGAATGACATCAGACTTTGCTTCTTCATTCTTTCTAAACTTCACTCAGTATTTTGAAATCAGGAAGGATATGTGTTATTCTATTGACATTAGCTCAGTGACAGTGAAATGTCCAGCCCATGGCCACTGAGCTTTGAATACAAAAAAGGCATGATAACCTACTTTGGAAACACTGCTTTGTTCTAATTGAAAACAGTATCAGAGCAGGCCAAAATCATTTATTTAAACAACTTTATTTATGCTTTTATTCTTGCTTTTATAGGCAACACATGAAACCAGCAAGTGAATGAAAGAATAAAAGACTTCAAATAAAGGAATGATAAGAGCTTAATAAAATTTCAGCTTCCGACCCCAGAGGGTATCGGCGGGTACCCAAATGTAAGTACTTGCACTTGGTCTTAAAAGAAGTGGTATCATTGTGTCCCTACACACCAATGACGCAGCATCGGGAGCAATTCAGGTTCAGTGTCTTGTCCAAGGACTGCAGGGTCAGGCATCAATCACCAACCTTCCGATTGGCAGGCAGCCCCGATCTTTACATATAATTTGAACGGCTATGGGTCAGTGCTTGCAATAATTTCAATTTACATACACCATCTTGGCAGACGGAAATGTATGTACACACAAATGACATATTTACATATTGCATACCTCCTCCGAAGCCACAATCACTTTAATGAACCTGGCAGGTAGCATTAATATATCAGGTGTTCATAATATCATTCATGTGAAAAACTGTAATCACAATCAGATAATTTTTTTAATGCGTAGTACACCATCACTGAATATATGCTATTCTTTAAAGAGCTACAGTACCTACAATTTTGTGCACTGAACCCTTAAAATGACTTATAGTTGTATCCTTGGCCTATTATTACGGAATGTGTGACATTTTCTAACATGTCAATGGGGTTACAAGAGCTTGTTTGACAGCGATAGAAACAGGAGCTCTTGACCACGAACAGAGTTGTGAGTCTTCAGATGCCTTATGTAATGTGCTACAGTGATACTGAAACCATGAACAAAGAAGCAGTGTAGATAACATAGATGTAGTCTGTGTGACGTCAAACATATGTTGCTGAAGAGCCAAAGAGGTGGAGTGTGGATGGACCCGAGGCGGGCCGAAATAGGACCTACAGTCTCCTGTCACTCAAAGCAGCTATGTGCTCTAAATTAATTATGCTGGAAATTAGTTAAAGAGACCTGTAAACCTGTTAGTTTGTTTTTGCTGTAAAGTTGCGCATTTTAACCAAGGCACGTATGGGGATTGAGGTTGGGTTGATGCATAAGGAAAATCTGATCACCTCAGGTAAGTAGTTATTTATGGTATTGCATATTAAATTGACAAACAATTTTTAACCTTACTAGCTGCATAGCTCTAAGGATGGATTTAGGTTGGTCAGTCAGTTTGTTGGTCTACCACGTTGGTCCATTACTTTGGTTTATTACCAAAACTGCAAAACTAATAACTTTCCCATCAGTCCCAGTTGGACTTTGTGTTTGTTGCTAATCAGAAATCAGCAGAATGCTAACACGCTAAACTAAGAGGGTAAACATGTTATACCAATTTATCATTATGTTGCCATTGCCAATGTGAGCATATTGGCATGCTGATATTAGCATTTAGCTCAAAGCTCAGTTGTGCCGAAGTACAGCCTGGCAGAACTGCTCACATTACTGTAGACCTACTGTCTTGTTTAAATACAGTATATTCTTACATAACCATCTAAACTTTATAGCACTGCAAATACAATATAGTGTATTTTAGAGGTGAAAATTATGAATCCCAAAAGCCATCAGATCAGGTGTCTCTCTGTCATGCCAGATGGTTTCTGCTGACAAAATGGACACCATGTATGGCAATGTGCAAGCACTTGATATCAACAACCTCACTTCACACTGCGGGAGTGTACATGGACATTATCAGCAGACATTGCATCTGCACACACACACACACACGCACACACACACATGCACACACACTCACACTACTGTTTGATGCTGTTCCACCAACAACACTGCAAAGAGCTCTCCCTCTTCATCATGGCGACGCTGTCCAGAACCATATCTCAAATGGAGTTGCGGCTTTTTCAGTTCATTGAGATTGAGATTGTGTTGATGTATGTGTTTATTTGTATGTCTAGCTACATATCTGTTGCTTTCATTTGTATGTTAGGTTATGTCTCTCTTGTGTATCCGTGTAAGCGGCAGCTTATTCATCCGTCTAGTTTTTTCATAGTATGTGTTTGTGCTCACAAAATCCCCAATGGACTGTCATATCAGTTCTGTGTGAAACCAGCCAAATCCCTGCCACAGATTAACAGGAGAGGGCAGCGGCAACTTTTCAGGACAAGAGTAGAGGGAGCAGTCGAACCAATTAGGAACTTGCAACCCGGCCACCCAGCCCTACACTCACCCTGGCTGGCTCAAGATAACAGAGCCGACACATGCTCAGACAGATACACACTGGGTTGCACTCGCCGCATACCCACTCATAACTTTGTAGCTCATTCATATGCAACACGGTGCCAAAACATTATCCATTAGCTGCAACAAGGGCCTGAGCATTCTGCTAGTGTCAAATATGCATGAGGGAGTGGAGGTTTGTGTCCCATAATCCTCCAGGCAATTAATACAATCGTTTTTAGGGCCAAGCACCTAGATGCACACATCAAACTCTCCCTGGGCTCGTTGAATTTTTAGGTAGACTAATTTACCCTTACGTTGGCCAGAGGCTTGCTTTTATGGATTGGAGCTGTCTGAAGCCGACGGCATGCCATACCTTGAGAATTGTCCGCAATGATGTATGGGGCTCTAGGGACATTACATTCACAGTGGAAAACACTGCTGAAAAAGCTGTGGTGGTCTGTACTGCTGATTGGATTGTATCACTAATTGAGAAGTGATTTGGTGTTGGATTTGCTAAGCTGAGTTAATATATGCTCAGTCCTGCAAGTGAATTGTTTTCAGGGAAATTACTTTGTGTTGAGATTTGATCCATTAAACATTTACGCCACACAAACGTGGTTGCAGACTTGACTGTCATAGAGAATCCCATTTCGTCTTTATACATCCATGTTTTCTCTGCACCACTGTTCCTGCGGAGTGTGTCGTCGTCTTCAGTATAATGCAAAGCATTTAATTCAGGCTCACTTTTTGTTGTTGCTTCTGCACATGTTTTAGCCTCCAGTCAGATATTGATTAAAATGTTCAGTCTAGTGTAAGGAGAGGGGGCCTGCTATTCAGACGCATTCGGTTGGTGGGGAAGCAGTATTGATTGCACTTAAAGTGACAAAATTGAGGAGGCTCACTTTGACACGGTATCCCTATTGCTGCCAACAGACAAAGTGTGGGCCAGAGAAGCACTGCAGATTGATTCCTGTGATCATGAATGGCTTGAGACCTATAAATCAGTCGCCCAAGCTATGTTGCTTGAGAATAAGTCAACAATTTTTCATAGTGCTGTGGTAATGTAAGGACTGACAGCCAGCTAATACTGTGGTAATGAATAGGCATCATACGCTGAAAAGTTCTCACAGCTCTATGTAGTAATAACCCAGCATGTACAGCACGTAGACTGGTAGTATATTTTAGAAGGCAGGTATTGCGGGCAGCCGGTTCAGGCGTCTATGGGATTTTGTTGTGCATTATTCACTGGCAAGGCATGAAGCTGATACAGCCTCTCCCCCTCTCATGATCATCCATCAGGTAAAATTGCTTTCTTCTAACGTTAGGCTGTCAATGAGAAATAACAAATGTAGCCATGCATAGCAATACATAATGACAGGGTAATAATGCCCAGAGGTCAGAGGATTGTGACCTCAGTTAAGGCAGCTTGTTGAAGGGACTACTTGCATCACCAGGTCACCAAGGAATCTTCATCTGAGGGGGCTGCTGACAGGTGGTCCACTCTTCTGTGATGTGTTTTTTTTTTAATCATTGAAACAGCATGCTTCATGTCTTTTAAAACATGTAATTTCGACCGTGATGTTCTTAAAGGTCCCATGTCTTGCTCATTTTACGGCTTTTATTTCTTCTTTTCAAAAAAATAGTCTAAATATTTTTACTTGCATTCACCCTCTGTCTGAAACGCTCTGTTTTGGCGGCTGTTTCTTAAGCCACTCTCCCGAAAATATCCCTGTCAGCTCTGATTGGTCAGCGTTTCTGGGTCTTTCGCATCTGCTCTCGGTTTCTCTGCACCATTATACCAGCCGGAGAATGACTGTAACGGTTCTGTAGCGGCACTTTTTACCTACATATAGTGTTGTAGTGGCACGTTTTACCTACATATAGTGTTTGTAGCAGCACATTTTACCTACATATTATGTAGTTGTGACATCCCAACCGTATGGAAGTCCTGACGGGCCGTCTAAAGGCACCTTTTCTGATTGCAGGCGATGTGCATTTCTCTATGGGTTGACAATTTTTGATACTATGACAGTATTATTTAGCACCTTGACCTGCTTTATGATCAAACAAGACCTTGAATGTAAACACTTGAGGAAAACCTTAACTGGGAAACTCAGAGAAAGCTTCAAAAGCATGCAGGAGCGTGATTGAAAATATTTACATCACCAATGTTTCTGATGGGCTCTTTGAACACTACTCAAAACATTTTTACACACAGGAGTAAGAATTGGGAGGTGAATTAAGGAGAGGCAAGACAGATGGAGGAAAGACCTGTACGGCTCAAGATGGACAATTTCAAATCTGAAAAATGTACAGTACATAGACATAGTTGGCTTGTGTTTGAAGACAGGGGAAAGCACAACAAGCACACAACAGGATAGAGTCATTAAATGAAGGAGAAAGCAAATTTAATGCTTTAGTGGTCTTTCTTCCTTCCCAGTTTTCTCCTATTGTCTGTTGCCTGCAGGTCCCTGGATCCATGAGCTGCATAGCCAATTAGCCTGAACGTAAAAGAGAGAAAGCTGGTTGCAAGTGATTACACACTAAACCATACTGGATTTAGAAGCAGACATGTGGATACACATGGAAGATGAATGTTCACTATGCACAGTAGTAAAATTTCTCGGCATCACTTGTTTTGGCTCTTTATTATATTATTACATTCTTTTTGTATTAGAGCATGTAATTTCACTGTAATTTCAATCAAAGCAACATTTTGGCCCTCATCTAATATCATCTTAGGTGAGAGACTGTGAGAACATGATAAACATGGGGAACTGGTTTATTGTAGTTTTTTTTACTCAGCGTACATTGAGATTCATATTAGTGAGGCTCTACACAAGCAAACACAGCATGGTATAATCATCACAGCAAGTGATCGTGCATGTTTGTTGTGGGTGGGTGGGGGGGTTGGGGGGTGTTTAAGGTGTTGTGAATTGTGAGGTCTAATGGGTTGTTCTTCGCAGGGTAGGACTCAAAGGACGTTTTAATGAATGCAGCTTGGGGAGTGCAGGAGGATTGTCTGTCATGGCAGAAGGAGGGATATTTACTGTGTTTCTGATGTAGACACTGAATTATTGAAAAGGAGATCCGGGCACTGATACTATGGGTAGCACAATTTAAATTTGGTTAATTTCAAACTTAATATAGTTAGTTTTTTTTCATTTTGGTTTCTAAATAAAGGTCAGTTGAGCAAAAATATACAGTGTGTTTCATATCTTTTGCATATATAAAGTCCTTCACTCTGCAGACCAGAGCTTAGTTTATGTGCACTGCTGCAGTGAAATTGAAACAAATGGCTGAGAGGAATGCTCTTGATAAGTTAGATGTGACAGTCGACTCTACGCAGCCTTGGGTAGCTTTGTTTGTATGTGTTTGTAAAGAAACAATGCAATGATAAACCAATATATATATATTCCATCCTTGATGCATTGTATTTGTTACCTGTTTTTCAAAATCAAAAGCAGAGGCAACTGGGAATTAATGTGCATACATACATCGTTAATATTGAGTATGAGTTTCCCTGACATAGTAATATTTTAATCATTTTACGATTTCAGTGATTCAAATGAGCAGGTTCTCCAGCTCGGTGGGATTAGCGATGCTCGGATAAATGTGTGTGTGGAGTAGCTAAACGGTGTGTAGATTGTGCAGTCGTCTGTGCAATTGCTTGAATGCTTGTGTATGTTTTGTGTGTAACCCGTGGGTAATAAGCATCTGACCCTGCCTAGATCATTTCCCTTCTTGGTTTTAATTAGGTTGTAAATGTCAACATATGAACTATTCTCTTCCGCTGTGTGGAGCATGTGTGCAGTGTTTGTTGTTGGCCCTGCTGAAGGACTGCTGGTCATCTTTCGTCACATGTTGACTCGTCAGATAATTAAAGTATGTAAATGACTCAAAGGCAGGGTTAAAAATAGCTGCTTCAGGCGTCTCTCCCTGAACCCATTCTTCCCCAATATGCATTACAACAAGCAGGGATACACGTCTTGGCAACCACCAATTAAGGCCACATATCTCTCACATAAGGGCTATTGCTTCATCAAAGCTCTGAGAATAATGAGATAAAGTAAACAGTAATTACTGGAACCAGGTCACTGATTACAGTTCTGTCTCTGACTGGCCCATGCGATTTCAAGGCAAGGGAACTTCTTCATATAGCCATTTTAAAGCAATCTGACCTAATGCATGCAATAAATCAATTTATCTTTCTGAATTTCCATCAAGTTTTTTCATACCGGCCCTCTTTCCACCACACACGTTGCCAAATCCAGCTAAATTCAGCCATGGAGATTGATGATGACTCCTCCCCACTAAACATACTGTATATCCATTACCTTAGGGAGAGATCAGTACGGATTTTAAAACAGTTATCAATCTGGGACGTAATTTAACTTTAATAGAAGAGTGAGAGGTCAAACAGTGAATTCAAAATATGGTTTATCAGCACAGACAAGACATTGTGTTCTTTGAATGTTCTCAAGTTGTTCAAGTGATTAAAATGACCTATGTTCACGTAACCTCCTGGGTTGTTAAAATGGCTGTCCAGGTGGAAGTAGCATGACGTTATACTGCTAAAAAAGTCTTAGTAATGTCATTCAGTTGCATCATTTTGGTAGGTCCAATGCCAACAGATTCAAAAGTGTTTTCTAAATAATTTGTGGTTAAGTTAAACTAAGAGGTGAATGTCAATTGCAGGTCTATGTGAACAAGATGTAAACTGTACCAGATGTGCTACACTCCCATCCATCACCCTTTCTCGAAACCCTTACTTTTTAACCTGCTATTTACATATATTACATTCGACTTCATGTTGGCATTGAATATAATCAAAAGTTGAGAAATTGTCCATTTGTACATAGTTCCTGTGTGGCCTCAAGATTTGCTAACTTTTTGCTGGAACCCCAATCCTTTTCCTTTGTCTCTGCACAGTTCGATCATGTTGTTGAGTCACACGCCTCAGGATGAGTTTAAAGTTTTCTCTTAAGAATCATTTTCAGTATAAACACCTCTTTGCCTCAATCCACTCATGAGTCATGACTTTCCATTAACTTTATGTGCAATCAGACTGCCTGTTAAAATTCACTTTGTGTTCAGTGTTTACACATTGGAGAGAAGGTCAAGGTGGATGACTGGGTGTTAACGTAAAGTGACTTGGACTTTTAGATGCCAAAACTAACAACTCTTTTTCCATAGCTGAGCCAGATCCAAGTTCTTTTTAGAAATTCTCTTGCAGCATTATTATTCATCATTTTGAATCTATTTCCCCAGAGTCTTGTAAGCACACCTGGACACAGACATGTGAATTATTCCTTGTTGCTCGCAGAAAGGGATTCTAACATGACCTCACCTAAGAGCTAGATCTATAACTGCACAAGGGAGACCCTACAGTCCGAGTATCTCTTAATTGCCTTCAGGAGGGTAGGGTGATGTTAAAGCTACTAGTTACTTAACAGCACCTTGTCGTAGTGTAATAACAAAAGGTATTGAATTATTAGTGTGTATACTGTTTGTCTGCAGGGGGGTTAGGGCCATTGTAAATGGTGCTGGTCGTTAAAGGAGCATTAGCAGTGGGTTACACAATGAGGCTGCTCTCTCAGATCATTACCATTCATCACTGCTATTACCATTAGAATATATACTCTCAAAAAAAACACACATTAGCACTCAGTGCATACACATTATAATATACAGGACACAATCTTCCATTGCAAGCCATTTTGCATTCCCACCAAGTCAGTGACTTGGAAAATTCTCAGGTGCCACAATTTGCATACATGTTACAGCAGTCAGTGTGTGGGTAACATGAAAAATGCAATTTTCTGCATGGCTTCTCACTCTTAAGATGGCAGCTGTGTGTATGAAAGAGAGACAGAGAAGAAAAAGAGAGAGAGAGAGAGAGAGAGGGGGGGGGGGGGGGGGGGATTATACGCACATTTTGTTTTCCATTCAAATTTCTGCTGCTTTGGTTTACTATTGGCTCCAGAGGCCTGTACTACGAAGCAAGATTTGGCACTAACGAGGTAACTTCAGGTTCCAACCAGGGGTTGTGTGTTGAATGACAGTGGATCACATGTTCCCAGGTTAAATCGCTATGGTAACGCTGAATCTCCTAACCTGCTCAGGAGCAGTTAGGAGATTAGAGATCACCAACTGGCCAATCAATACCGATTGATAAAGGCTTCACTGTCCTTTGAAGATCCGGTGGAGCTCAGAGAGCTCTCTCTGTGCAGAGAGAGAGAGAGAGAGAGAGAGAGAGAGAGGGTGCTCTCATAA
>NW_022602862.1:0-24940 GCF_008692095.1 Etheostoma spectabile | reverse complement strand
TTAAATTAACCCAGATTAGGAACAATTAAAAAATTGTAGTAGAGCATGCTGGCAATTTTCATGTCCTGCTTCAACTGCACGCAACAGAAAAAAACAAAGAGGAACAATGAGCAGGACATGGCTCCCCTTTTTCATACATCGCGTCTCTGCCTGTCAGAGATTTTATTTTTTTTTTTCTTAATTTATTCAATTATTTGATCCGAAGAACACAGCCCCCCCCCGCCTCTGATCAACCACCATATCAATTGCATGCTTAAAATAACATACCGGTTAAAGCCCCGCCATTTCAAGACGACCGACCCATTTCGGATGAATTGCTGTCCACTTCCGGGTTAGGCCCGCCCAGCCCGAGCACAGATACAGATACAGATAGAGATACAGATAATGCTGTACCGCTCATCCTACCAGGTACGTTAAGATCAGAGGGTAAGTCTTCAATCTTCTGAGGTATGAATCCATCCAGAACCGTGCCATAGCTGCATTTCTTAGGATTTCTGGATGGGCCGTGGCTGCTGTTATGTGTGTAGCTGTAAATCTGCTCCTAAAAAACAATAACAGGTCCGACACTCCTTACCCTCCTTTCTCCTTGGTTTCTATCACTCTTCTTTGCATTTTGTTCCCACTTGGACCTCCACAGGAAATAAAGATGGCTCGTTCCAGGTCTAAAATCTCTTTTCTGGGTGGGATAAAAAAGATTATTAAAACCGTTTGCTTCTAGTGTTAGTCCTCTAAGTCTCCAGTAGCCTAGTCCCTGCCCAACTTTCCTAACGTGTCTGGCCAATTTGTTTTCCCATCCCCTGCCAATTGAATTTTACCCCAAGTATTTTTTGGTCGGTCCGGGTCACAGTCAGGGGGAGTCTTGTCGGCAGGCACGGCCAAACAGCAAAGCCCACCAAAAATAGTTTCAACGCATCGTTGTTCCCCTCCAAGGAAGTCTTTAGAAAAGGCGAAAGACTTGTGTGTTATGAAGAGAAACCAGAGTGAGTACAGCCGTCTGCTCGAGAGCAGCTGAAACCCTAGTCGACCCAGTCCAAACCATCGCGGTAAGCCTCACTGGGTGTCCAAACTAAAATGATAAGAGGCCACTTGGTAGACTCCTTACTGATGTTTATATCTGTACTCACAATGCCCTTTTTTAAAACGCCAGCCAATCACAAGTGTTACATGTGAATAATCAATGTGTGAGTAATCAGGAAGCTCACAAAAAGATAGTGGCAAGGTATACAAAATGTTTAACTTTACAACCTGTAAGCTGTTGGAACCTTGGTTGCCACCTTCCATCAAAATGTGAATGACAGATTTTCCAAGGCCTGGTTAGATGCTGCAGAGCAGAGTGGCGCAGCGGAAGCGTGCTGGGCCCATAACCCAGAGGTCGATGGATCGAAACCATCCTCTGCTAATTCATATACTTTGTATCATCAGTAAGGCTATTTCCAGTCTGTTGATGTTTAACAAAGCATCTGTTGCTGCTAGTGTCTGAAGTGAAGTCTCTACAATGCTCATACCTGCCGCAACACTCATAAAAACTGGAGCATAATACAAGAAACAAAAACATAACAGTACAAGCACATAAATACAGTAAAATAGAAACTGTAAAACATGTACTGTTAAAGTCTGCTATGTGTAAACATCTGTGTCATTGGTCCTGTATTAAATGAGAGCTTCCTGGCATATCTATGGATGTATTCATAAAATCACTGTTATTATTCAACGTGTCAGTCCCATATGGTCTAGCAGTCTGGATTCTGCCTAAATAACCTTTACACACATTATTAAGGAGTCCTCTGGAGACTACAATCAGTAGATCTGAGAAAGCTTTCAGTTAGTTTGATTTTACATTCATTTGGCCTAAGTGGTGTCCAAAAGGTCTTGGTTTCTGCTCTTAAAGACTTCTAATAGTAAGGAAAACCCTGGTTTTCACCCAGGTGGCCCTGGTTCAACTCCCGGTATGGGAATTGGTATTTAGCTGGTGAAAGTCTGCAGAAAGATCTGTATGATCTCTGACATTGGTCCTGTATTAAATCAGATCTGTAGTTACGTACGTAAAAAGGCAAAAAAGTGGAAGATTAACTCAAGAAGTGTTTAATAAAGATAAGCAAGTACAGCTGTATCTGTATCTGTTAACCATATGAATTATTACAGTATTGATCACAAACTTCCAAGATGCCGTCTCTGTCTGTTGGTTGTGTGGGTTTTGACAACAGTGTCATATGCATTTATATATTTATCTATTTTATAGTTATTTTATGTTCACTTTGGTGGTGCAGAGGCAGATGTTCTTATCTGTGTAGTACTTAGGTCTGTTTGCAATCTGTATACACATGTTTCATTTATACATACATATACACCCTGTCTACATGGTGTGTTGTATATCTGTTTCAGTTATCACTGTTTTGAATGTCATTGATGTTCACAAAAACATTTTGTAAACAAAAATCTGTCTTTAATGCTGATAAATTGAACATAACAGGCAAAAACATTACATAAAATAATGTTACAGAACCAGTATCTACTATTAGAACCATAACTAACATGTCACACACAAAAAAGGCACTCATGTGTGTACAACTAAAAAAAATACACACAAGACCACAAACAAACAAATTAACTACAGCTGTTCTGATATTCCAGACCAGTCTGAAGCCTGTTGGCCAGTAACTCCCCCCCCCCCTCACATTTCATCAGTGTCCCATATCAAAACCAACAACAATATACAAGTGCATGAACAGGAATTAATTACAAATTATTACAATAATACAGTACCAATACAATATTGAATGGGTACAACATGAACACATGATTTAGGAAACTTCTGCTTGTTTTCAGCCCCAAAGTGGACCAGCTGCTGCAGTCCTCCTGTGTGATACAGGGCGGTATATGTAAAGCACGTTGTTCGCCGACACAAAAGGGTACGTTTCATGGTAACGTTAGCTAACATTTGCATGTGTTAGCGGCCCGGTCAGTATTTACTATACGCTAGCGTTATATAAAGTACATGAACTTTAGCAACCACGATTACACACCAACATGTGTGCTGTGTACCGTTTGTGTTTCAGAGCATTAACGCTTTGCAAAATCTTTGCCGCAGACCGTCTGGTGGGCGATGTCCGACCGGTGAGATCTCTGGTTCTGACCTGCTATGCTTCGTATAATCTTCATGAGAGTCATGGAGAGACTTATGACAACGACTGGGATGCATCTGGGACAGCAGAGCCGGGGGGGACACTGTCCCAGGGTGCAGAGGAAGAAGACCGGGATGTCCGGGAGGGTTTGATGCGCTACTTGAAAAGTTAAATAAAAACTTTTCTTTGATAAGTTGTCTTGTTTTTTTTAAAGTAACAGTGTGCAATATTGGAAACGACATAAAGTCCCTAGGTCAGGGGTGGGCAATTAATTTTTACCGGGGGCCGCATGAGCAACCCGAGCACTGCTGGAGGGCCACATCGACAATATTTCAATTAAATTTTGCTGAATATTATTTTTGATATAATGTAAGATAAATAATAATAATAATAATTTCATTTAACTTAACTTTATACAAAAGCAGATTGCTTTTGATGGTTTTATTTAAACTCTTAATCCTTAAATAATTATATTAAGCTATGTGAAATTAAAATAAGAAAACAAAAACAATCATTGAATCACTGCAATTTATTTTTAACTTGTTCACACTCCTCCCTTGCGTGCTCTTCATCAGACGGATTCCGGTATTTCTCCTCGTGCTTCGTCCTGTCTTCCACAAATTAAGCACACGGCTCTACCTTTAATTTCTGTAAAGAAATACTTGGCAGTCCACGTCTTGTTGAAAGCACGGCATTTGTCATCCACTGTTCTTTTTTTAGCGTGAGCGGACATCTCGGGGGGGGGGGGGGGGGGGGTAACCGGGCATCACTTGTCGCTGTGCACCTTCACTCACAGACTACGCACGGACATACGTCAATAAAAAACACTTTTCAAAATAAAAGCAGCACAGTTGTATTGCACTCACGACAGATGTTTTTTTTAATTTATTTTGTAATTTGTGATTGCCGCTGTTCACCTTCACTCACAATCACGAACGCGCATACGTCCACACGGAAGTAATACAAATAACGCTTTTCAAAACAAAAGCAGCACCGTTGTATTGCACACTCGACATAGATATTTTTTAAATTTATTTTGTAATTTAAGATTGGCCTCACGCGGGCCGGACAGGGACGCACAAAGGTGCGGATGTGGCCCGCGGCATAAGATGCCCAGGTCTGCTATAGCTCAAAGTCTGTGTGTGCTTGATGTAGGATGAACATCCAAGACCCTTCAAAACTTGTGGAAAATCTTCTAAGTCAACATAACAAATAGAACCTTTTTTTAGCATCTATGTGTGTGTGTGTGTTTGTGTGTGTGTGTGTGGGTGTGTACATGGGTATCAGTGTGAATGTGTGTTTGCATGATACAGAGAAAGAATCCAAACTACCAGAAATCTCTGTTTAGCTTCAAAAGAAGCTGGTTTTCAAAGTTCATGGCATCGACACGGGCCCTTTTGGTGTAAACATCAGGCCTGCAGTGCTGAACAGTCTGTCGCAGGCAGCAGAGGCAGTTAGTGCCGTGTTAAGCCTCAATGACAGGTGGCATACAGCTGGGAAAGACTTCAGTACATCCATTGTATCACCTGGGCACCCCAGGTAGGTCTCCAGCTGTTTGGTATTTTCTTGGGAACTAGAGTGCTTGATTGCTGAAAAAAAGTCCTCCTCCTCCGAAGAATGGGACGTATCACCTTCATTCACCACAACTTGTTCCTTCAGGTGACTTTTGATGTAGTCAAGGCCTATGGAACACAAAAACCAATAAGATGTCAACACTCTAAGATGGTTTATAACATTATTTTGAACAAAAAATATAATGATTACGTAAATATTGCCATTTTGTTTGCACTACGTTAGGGATACTTCAAATGCTGGACTTTAAACTATTATAAGTGTAAAGTAAACATTGCAAGACATACCCAGTTTTAGGATACATTCATCACTTGTCCAGCAGGTCTTGAACTTGGGGACGAGAATGGCAGCGGCAATTAGCTCTGGATCTGTAAGCATCTGTCCAAAACGTTTTTCAAGCCCTGCTAGAAGTGCTTCAATCAAAGGCCGACAGGACTTGGAGGAAATGCAGAGGTGCTGGAGCTTGGCCTGGAGTAGTGTTATTGTAGGTACCAACCATCCCATCTGTACATTGGCCTCTCCCTGGAGAACATCAAGCGCCTTTGCAATTGGGCTCATAGTCTTGGTATACTCTGCCAGAAACGCAAGCTCAACAGGAGTGAACCTGACAATAAAAACAAAAACAATTAATGAATATAGAATTTCAATCATAGTGGGAATCAAAGTATTCATTAAGAAATTTTAAACCCATCCTTAACTGCAAGACATTATATAAATATAAAGCTACCTCATATTGCAGTCAATAAATCTACAAAATAAAATGGTAAGTACATACATAGGTATCTTTAGCGCACTGCAGACAGCTGTGATTGCTCCTTCTCCTTGTTCCTTTAGGATTCTCACAATCCTCTCCACGGCAAAGAAAAGGGAGTTCCACCGTGTCTCATTTGGCCTCAGGAGCTGAAGTTTGCAGTTATCTTCTATGATTTCAGCAGCTGTGGTAGATCTTGAGCTTTTGCTCCACAGACTTGAACACTTGGAGAATGCTGAACGAGACAGCCGCCTGTACACTGGATTCCCATTTGCTTTCAAGGCATCAGCAGTGGAGATCAGGTTGAGAAGGTGGCATGCACAACGTTGGTGCTTTGGCAGCTGGTATTCCAAGCCATTATCGTCATCCAATATTGTCCCGGTTTCAACAAACTCGACACCTGTGATATCTCCCCCCTCTTCTTCATCACTCTCTCCTCCCGTACTTTCCCTCGCACCCTGAAGTGCAGTATCTGGATTGTTATTTTCATCCAGCTCACCATAGACTCTAAAGGCCTTTATGAAATTTGAACCATTGTCAGTTGTTGTGCAAACAATCTTTTCTTGGATGTTGTACTCCACGTGTATATCGTTGAGAGCACTAGCAAGGGCAGAAAAAGTGTGTGAGCCTTTTAGCTGTTTACAAGCTAGGGCAGCACAGCGCCTCTGCAGAGTTGCACTATCTAGCCAATGCGCAGTGACACCTATAAAACCCCGTCGGTGTGTGGTCCAGCAATCTGTGGTGGTTGCAATAACCTCAACTTTTTCAATTTCAGATTATTTTTCATTTCTTGTGTAACTTTCTCCACTTTGTTTTTAAGAGTGCCACAAGACATAATTGTTAGATTGGGCTGGAGGAGAAGCAGAAGGTATCTGAATCCTTGCTGCTCAACTACACTGAGTGGGTGTAGTCCTTGAATGACAAAGTCAATGATTCCTTTATCCACACTGACCTGTGACACTCTTGGCTTCCCATAACTTTGGTTGTTTGCGTGATGGGCCTGCATCCGGGGTTGACTTTCTTTTCTGAACAGCTGAAGTGAGCTTTCTGTATCTCTCCATATGATTGACATGCATCCTCTGTGAGTGAAAATACACACAAACACACAAAACAAATTGTTCAGTGATGTAGACAAGACTGTCTGATGTAACTTACTATGAAATGTGAAACATTAGGCACCATGGCCTAAAACCTATATCTTGGTATAATTTCAACTAGCAAAATATCACAGTATACATAGCCCATAATTATTTCTTAACATGTCAATACACTGTACATGTAGCCTCTACCTCTGAATGGGTAAAGCACTGGTATAGCAACTGCATGACAGCTATTACTGTTTTTTTTCTTTTGTGTGAACTTGCAAATTATTTATGACTAGCAAAGTCAAACTTTGAATTGATGTCATCCTTGATTCTAGGGACTGACTGACTGATCTGGGGAGTGCAAGCAAGGGTCATAAGATACAAATGTAACGTTTCTTAACTTGTGCTCCCCACATCCCTTAACCAGCTCACACAATTAAAGTCTTGAAATAAAAACATGAGTCCTCTAACTTACGTCTGGGAGGTTTGAGACATTATCGTTACAACATTAGCCCAAAATAAATTCGATTTGAGACAAGACCGAGTAAGGTTAACTTAAGTGGTCTCGAAAACAGACAGCTACACGACAAGAGAATAACAGCCATAATCAAAAAACAAGTAAGCTTTCTTTATTTTCCTCGCCTCTTGGTACAGCTAGCCACAAACAAACATGGTGGTTTGTAAAAGTGATAAGGCTTGTTTGTCTGTGTTTAACCGGGGCTTCTTCTTCATCCCTCAACGTTCTTGTCTCGGCATTTATAGTTGTGTAAAAAATGTTAGCGTCCATTTTGAGCAGGTCGACATGTTTCTGGAGAGTAAAAAAGGCTAAAAAAAATAAGGTCGTAAAGAAGCAGCTAGCTTAACTCTGACTTTTGTGTGGAGATATTATCGTTGAAGTTTTGTCAATATCATTATGGAGTTGCTTTTTAACGTAGTGTTATATTACGCCGTTGAAACGTTACTACAGCACTATTACACTAAACAAAATTACTGAATTTGTTTGTAATATAAAGTTATACATGTAGATATTGTATCAGCCAGCTGGTATTAGAATTTCAAATAAAGTGAACGCTTGCTAACCTAGCTAACGTCACTTGAGTTACTTGCTAATAAAATGCTAGAGCACCAAGGCATGGTCATTGATAGCTAGCAGGAGAACAAATATAACTGACCATTAACATACACTTAATAAAGACAACAAACAACAAATAACTTTTGATAACAACAAAAATATGCATTTACCTCTACATGCTTTTTCAAATTCGATGGTGAATTCTTGAAAGCCAGCAGTACATGGTGTTTTGGTTGGCACAATTTGCAGCACATTCGCCAGGAGTCATTCTTGATGCCTACTATGTCAAACATCTCTTTCAGATAAGGCCGAGGGTGATCGGAATGTCTTGCTGCTTTTCTGCCGAGTCTCTGGGATCTCCGTTGTGTTCATTTTCAATCATCTCGACGGCCATACTACTTGTCTGCTGGACAATACAATGTTCACTGCAAATCTTGTAACACAGTATCTTTGAAGTAACACTTCACTAAACTTTAAATTGGTTAGTAGTAGTTACCAGACACGGGCAAAGTGCAAATCGTGGTGTTCTGCCTGTGTCTGTGGATCCTCTTGGAGGCAGCTTGATTGATTGATATGCTCCAATATTTGTACCATAACACAGATCTAATGTTTTATCAAACCGGGTTGGACAAGTAACCTTTTTGGTTACTTCTTGACAAATAAAGCAAGTAAAATCCCTCAAAAATAACTACCGAAATGGCTGGGAATCTAACCCAGGTAAACTGCTTGGAAGGAAGCTCTGCTCACCACTATACCACCATCGCTGGACAATAGCCCATATATTTTGGGCTGACAGTTGAGAAACCTTCCCTTGTTAACTATGACATGGATGACTGAGAACCTACTATATAATGACATGTTTAATTCACTATATTATAATTTTTCAAACAGGTCCCACTGAACATCTGTAGGATCAGTCAGGATGGCCGAGCGGTCCAAGGCGCTGCGTTCAGGTCGCAGTCTCCACTGGAGGCGTGGGTTCAAATCCCACTTCTGACAACATTTTTTTTCGTTTGGAAATAATATTTGAGAGTTGATATTGGAAATAAAGAACTTAGCAGTTCGTTGTATTTAAGAGGACATGAATGTGCACGAGAAGCACAAGTGCAAGTACAGTGTTTTGTGAGCATCTTTATTGTCAACACATGTAAAATTACTGACTGTGATTTGTCAAATTCTTTTTTTTAACACATACTTGGCCTACATTTTGAAATGCATGCAGGTATACATGCATACAGTAGTATGCATGCGTTTAGGAATCCATGCTGAAGTTGACTATAAAGAAAAATTAAAAAAATCATCTTTTGGAAATTTATTTTAATGCTTTCATTTAATAAAAACGAAAAATAAGGGCAGTGTGTTGCCCAGCGATGGTGGTATAGTGGTGAGCATAGCTTCCTTCCAAGCAGTTGACCTGGATTAGATTCCCAGCCATCACAGTTTTCATTGTGTGGTTACTTGCTTTATTTGTCAAGAAGTAACCAGAAAGATTACTCAGCCAACATAATTTGATAAAATATTAGATGTCTACAAACACTGTCTGTCTACAGATACTGATGAAACAAGTTTTCTTGCATGCCCTGTGGAGAAATGTATCATTCATAATTTACTGTAAATGTTTAAAGGACATTAAACCTGTAAGCTTATTTTAAACTACATGAGGAAAGTTGAACGGCTGATTTTTTTCACCTCTCCTGAGAACAACGTCACGGGTCCCGGTGACCCAAAGGACAATGCCACGGGTCCCCTTGACCCAAAGGACATCACCACTGGTCCCTGTTACCCGAGGGACAATGCCACGGGTCCCTGTTACCTAAAAGGACAATGCCACGGGTCCCCATGACCCAAAGGACAATGCCATGGGTCCCTGTTACCCGACGAACAATGCCACGGGTTCCTGTGACCCAAAGGACATCGCCACGGGACCCTATGACCTAAAAAGACAATGCCATGGGTCCCCGTGACCCAAAGGGCATCCGCACGGATCCCCGTGACCCAAAGGACAGCACGATGGGTCAAACTGCATTGGTCCCGGGGACCCGAAGGACAATTCAAGGGTTTTAAAATGTTATCACACTTTGTCATTTTTCTCTGACATTGATTATTAGAATATCGTAACCAGCATTGAGTGAGGAGGTTTAGGTCTGTGTGAATATGGACTGAGCATTTACCTGGGCTGAATTTGTGAACATCTTCTTTTGCGTATTCACTGTAAAGAGCCATTACTCCTCCAACTGCCAACTATTGTTCCAGAGACAATAGGATATAACCAACTGTAACTTGTACATTCAGGCAGATTTTCAGGTTGAACTTTGTTGAAAACAACATAAATGTCCTGTTACTGTAGATGGTGTGATCAGAAATGTCCAGGCCAGAACTGTATACCACTGTATATGTGATGAATGCATTTTATTGTGTCTTTTAAATATGTAACTTGGGTTTCACTGATGTAGTACTTAGCTAAGAAATGATACAGTGTAGTTTGATATAATTATGTTGAATATTGGGCACCCAGATAGCTCAGTGGTTAGAGCGGGTGCCCATATGTAGAGGTTTACTCCTCGACGCAGCTGGCCTGGGTTCAAATCCGGCCTGCGGCCCTTTGCTGCATGTCATTCCCCCTCTCTCTCCCCTTTCATATCCTCAACTGTCCTGTTATTAAAGGCCTAAAATGCCCAAAAAAATAATCTTAAAAAAAAAAAAAATTATGTTGAATATTTTTAAATTAGTGAGAAATTCTTTAAAAAAAATCAAAATCAATCTTTTATATAAAAGTTCTTTTATCAATTTATAATGTAACTATCAATATCTAAACAAAACGTTTAGAAGAAATAAACCTGTCTATTCAGTTAGTGTTTAAATATTAATGATGAAATGAATTCGTAAAGTTACAGAGTATTAGCATGGCAACAGTCTCCACCAATCAGAGACTTTGCTGTCTCACACACACACACACACAATCAGTCACATACACGAACACACACACGCACACAAACAAACACACACACACACACTCACACACATTTTCTCTCTCTCACACACAAGTATACACACTAAAAGTACTGTTTTTTTAAATGGAGTTTGGTTGGTTTAGTGCTAGCTACGTCGTAGCTGTTTCTGTGGAACAGAAAGACCTTAAATAGGTTATAAAAGGTTATATATCTTGAAGGGTTAATACACTTAACACTTCACCATTAAAACAAAACTGTATGTATTTAAAAAATTTAGCAAAACTGGGGTATTTTATTTATATACAGTCTATTAAGGCTCACATCACTAAACCCACCAGACTCCATGTAAATAAATAGTAATTTTAGGATAGTACAACACACTTCATTCAAACGCAACAGAAACCAAATAAAACTATGAAAAGCCATTTTTGGTCTTCTCTACAACTTCCCAAACATGTATAAATCTAGTGTTTGTTGAAATAAACACATACTTTACCGATTTACATGTGAAATTATGTTGGTTCTATACACGCTAAAAGTACTGTTTTTTAAATGGAGTCTGGTTGGTTCAGCGCTATCTACTTTATAGCTGTTTCTGGTACACAGAAAGGTCTTAAATAGGTTTTAAAAAGTTATAAATCTGTGTATATCTATACCTTTACCTATTCAAATATACACACACACATACACAATCTATTCGGAACTCTAATTTGCATATTCCAGAACACGTCTTTGTGATGTCACTGACGTTTCCTTATGATGGAAGATGTCATCACAGTTGGTGTTCCGGTCCCTTTACCTTTACAACACACACACACAAACACACACACAGGCACACACACACACACACACACACACACACACACACACACACATACGGGTTTTTGTGGTTTAGCCAGACTTTTTGTCCAAACAGGCCGGGTGTGGTTTAGGTGGACTACCCTTTCCTGAGGTCCTAGAGCTATGGGAGTTTGATTAAACACTGTAAAAAAATTGAAAAAAATTCACATCACTTTAGACTTCGGATACACCCTTCAGAGCTCGATACACCCCCCCCTAAAACTATGGTGGTTTGTAGAGACAGTTCCACCTTTGACAAATATGCGGCTTATAAGGACCAAAAAACATTACTGGGACTTTAAAGGGACAATGACATCACTTTTTAAATACCTGCTAATTAACATAAACACACATTAACCTGACATCACGAAGGAATATTGGGACTTAATTTTTTTTTATTGTATAACTCAAACAACCACCATTGTCAGTGGTAACACTGACCAACAGTCAGATAGCAGCCTAGAACAGCTAAACAATAAATTGTCACACAACACAAATGCCATGACCAGTAATTTAGCTTTTTTTTACTCAATTCTCACCGGTTGCAGAACGGCTGCGTGTCAGGTCCGTGCTCCGCCGTCCTTCAACGCCCACCAGGTCCGGATGCGGCCATGACTGACAGCTGAAGTCTCAAGGATCCGCGAGATCACGTAAAAATAGAACCACAAAACCACCACCAGTTAGTTTCTAAAACATCCGGTTCATTTTCAAAATAAAATACACCATGCTCACGGTGGATCATATCTCCCTGCACTCCACCTTGGAAACAACACAGAGTTGTTCCCCTCTACTCCTCTGGATGGAAACTGGTGGTAGTTTTGGGTTTTGGGGTCCTTGTGACTTCAGCTGTCAGTCATGGCCACTGCCATTCTGCAAAAAATGTGAACGGCGGAGCACGGAGCCGTCATGCAGCCGTTACGTATCCTGTGGAAATTGGGGGTTACCTAACTTCAAAAGGCCCATGGTTTCTAATAAGAAAAATAAATAAAACTGTGCCGTTTGTTTTGGTGGATTTTTGTACTGAACCTTTAAAACACCATTACAACCTATAACACTTTAACAACTTGTAACACTTTTTAAAACAAACACCACCACAACCGTCAGTGGATTTAAATCGTATCTTTTTGGGACTGCCTCTTTGAAGCTACTCCTCTGTTTCGAAGTCCCTTATATTTATATAATATATATATCTATATATCTATATATTTTGCACGGTTCTCTGTGCCAACACGAGGTCTTTCACCAGTTTGCAGGGACTGCATTCAGTTTTGGTGGCCATCTTTCTTCTGCTTATATGATTTCTGAAATGTTGCATTACTGCGGCGCCCTCAGCCTTAGACCACACTTTCTTTGCAATTCTTCTGGATCCATGCGCTTTATCAGCATAATTCCCTGGAAAAGAGACAAACAAGAAAAAAAAACATATCACACAAAATGTTGAAGCCATCAAAACATGAGTTCAGTTAATGCTACAGTTGGCAAGAATTTGCAATTTACATTTCTTAATAATTCACTCTGGGTATCAGTTGATCACTCACTCAATGTCATTTCACCAACTTTACTAGCCCACATAAGTATGTATAAAGTCATCAGAATTAAAACATTTTTAGAATGTCTTTGCTGTTCATCTATTTAAGTGGCTTTTGATATTTTAATTCATTTAAGTTCACAGTTATTTGTACTACAACTAGTAACATGTCTTAAGTATTTTGGTATTATACTTCAACACTGTATTTTAAATGAAAAAAGACTGAGGTTTAAGGTCTGATTCTCAGTTTAAATCTGATTTCATAGGGATATATAAATAAATAGTGTAGGAACTTTGTCTTAAAGTTTATTCTTGATATTGAAAAACACATTAATTATGTAACAACACAATCAGCCTAATACTACTTTTACCCTGGTAATTTTCCAGGTTTTGTGACATTTTGAGACTCAGTCATTCAGACCAATTCATTTTTAGTCTTTTAACCAACTTGTCAAAAAGAGAATAGAACATACTCACTTGACGATTGAGTGAACATATGAAGAGAAGAAGATAACTTACTTTTATCTCAAATTCAGAATACATTCCCTGATTATAAATGAAGTGTATATGCTCCATTGCAGATAAGATGTTTCATACAAGTGCAGTACAGTTAAATGTAGGGCTATTTATTTATGCATTTTGAGACAGAAAACACAGAGATGTGCATAAATTTCCTTGGATAGAATCCCACTGTGGATGTTACAGTTTTGTGGCATGTGTAGAATACACTGCAAAGTCATTTTTGGTCTTTGATTTTATTCCTAGTCAGCTACAGCAGTCAGTGAAGCTACAGTACTGACTGCTGGAGCTGTTCTGTTAAGGGAGTTGGGCAAATTAAGACTTCCATTGTATGGTATAAACCACTGTTTCTGTACATAAGACATTAAACCTCTTGAATCTGAATCTTACCTTCAGAGGGAGGTATACTCTCATCCACTGTGGACGACACAAATGACACCGATCCTGTTGAACACACAATTTAACAAAAGTTACTTTTGTCTGTAAGCGCTACAGCAGTCAGTGAAGCTACAGCAGTCAGTGAAGCTACAGCAGTCAGTGAAGCTACAGCAGTCAGTGAAGCTACAGCTACAGCAGTCAGTGAAGCTACAGCAGTCAGTGAAGCTACAGCTACAGCAGTCAGTGAAGCTACAGCAGTCAGTGAAGCTACAGCTACAGCAGTCAGTGAAGCTACAGCTACAGCAGTCAGTGAAGCTACAGCAGTCAGTGAAGCTACAGCAGTCAGTGAAGCTACAGCTACAGCAGTCAGTGAAGCTACAGCAGTCAGTGAAGCTACAGCTACAGCAGTCAGTGAAGCTACAGCAGTCAGTGAAGCTACAGCTACAGCAGTCAGTGAAGCTACAGCAGTCAGGGAAGCTACAGCTACAGCAGTCAGTGAAGCTACAGCTACAGCAGTCAGTGAAGCTACAGCAGTCAGTGAAGCTACAGCTACAGCAGTCAGTGAAGCTACAGCTACAGCAGTCAGTGAAGCTACAGCTACAGCAGTCAGTGAAGCTACAGCTACAGCAGTCAGTGAAGCTACAGCTACAGCAGTCAGTGAAGCTACAGCAGTCAGTGAAGCTACAGCAGTCAGTGAAGCTACAGCTACAGCAGTCAGTGAAGCTACAG
This sequence comes from Etheostoma spectabile, assembly GCF_008692095.1. Classification (NCBI taxonomy): domain Eukaryota; kingdom Metazoa; phylum Chordata; class Actinopteri; order Perciformes; family Percidae; genus Etheostoma; species Etheostoma spectabile. The sequence goes on along the minus strand of NW_022602862.1, from coordinate 10,393 downwards.
CTACAGCAGTCAGTGAAGCTACAGCTACAGCAGTCAGTGAAGCTACAGCAGTCAGTGAAGCTACAGCAGTCAGCGAAGATTTGGGTAAAGGAAGACTTTCATTGTATGGTATAACATAACATTTTATGACTTCTTTGTTTTGGTTCTACCAGTCTGTAATGGTCAGTATCATCTCTGCTATGGTGTGCTGGGTATGTGACATCAGGGCTGGTGGTACTAACTAACTGGGCAAGCTGTTGAGAAGGCCAGCTCTGTGGTAATGATGGATTTAGACAGTGTGGATGCAGTGAGAGACAGATGAAAGGGACGCTGAAAACTAAAGGACAACCCCTCTCTTCCTTTGTGTGGAGCTGAGACCATTCAGGAGCATGTGTAGCCATAGGCTCAGTGAGCTGCCTTTCTAAGCACTTGAGGGGCACTTTCATACCATTAACCATCAGACTTGTACATATTAATACTATTTCATGGTATTGTATTTTATTGTTCTTCATAGCATCTTATTTATACAGCTTATTTATAGTGTATCCTAGATGAAGATATACCTTCCTTATATTTTTAAATTGTAGATGGGAATTTGTGGTTAGCCTTAGTGTCAGGAGCAGACTTGTTGCAGCCCAGTATAACTAATAGTGTGTCTATCCTTTACATGTAACCAAACAACATAACATTGACATTATATCACATCTGGTGACAGGACCCTCTAAACTGTAACAACCTCACTAGTCACTTCACTAAGTTGTACATCAGATATAACTTACCTGTTCAACGTTGGTGAGTGGGCCGAGCTCTGGACTAGTCTGGGTCGGCTGACGGCTGTATGGATGCATGTGCTCTCAGTAGTCAGCTGTAGAAGATGAAACAGAGACAAAAGGACAATAAAGAGAAAGTCCTACAGATGGTATTTGACATCTGAATCAGAAAAAAACAAATAAAACAGTCTAGCGTTGACAGAAAGCAATGCACTAATGCAATGTAAAATAACCTGAAGGGAGAAAAAGAGTCATATAATTCTGATTAGATTAACCAGTAACATATACTTACCACCACAGTTTTCCATTAAAACGGAACTCAAACATGAACACTTTGAGCAGGTCCTGGGAAATTCTGTGTCTCCTCTCACATTCTTGCTTATCCGATCACCTCTGTATTCCAGTAGAAAGTCTCCCTTTTCAAACGGAACAGGGGTGAAGATGCCACGACCTAATTCATAAAAAAACAAAACAACAAATAAGTGGCAAAAAGTGAAAGGTATTAAAGTTTAATCATAATTAAACAGAAGATCTAACTTACCTTTTACAGCCTTGATGTACTTGATTTCAAGTCCCACTTTGTCTCTTTTAGTAAATCTAAATCTTGCATCATCCTTTAGATTAATGTGTCCACGCCGCTGCATGTTTACGGTTTTCCGCTGTCACAGCCTAAATAACCAAATGTGATTGTCGTTATTATAATAGTCACTGGGACAAGCATGATCAGAAAATATAAGTCTGGGTAAATTAGTAACTTACAATTCTCATCTGGACAGAAGCCAAATGATGTGCTCATAACTGCCCCATGCATATTTTGATTCTTTTAAGAATACATTAAAAAGTGTAACAACATCTACAACAACACAAAGTACCAGGCTAGTGGCAGTCTTTACTACATAACAGGAGGATGACAGTTGCTTTAATCTCCAGCTGTGCTGGACCACATTCAGACTAAACTACATCCTGCCTACAACTGATGGAAAGTCAATGACCCCATCAGATAATTTCTCTAATCAAAAACCAAATGGAGTGAATCTCTAGTAGGCTTCATAGACCATGCTGCTTAGTGTTATCATCCAAAAATAACAGACAGGTAGCAAGAAAACAGGTTTTAACTAACAGCAGCTGTGTTTAGCTTTCCAGGATAAAATCTTAAAATGATAAATATTCTGTCTGATTCTCTTCTCTTTATAATCATACTCTACATGTTCTCTTTCTTCATGTAACAGTAGTGGGATTCACATTGTGAATTGGGTTTGTAAATCCTTTTAAATTTGGTTTCTTTGGTCAATATGAATTACAGATTATTATGACATGAAATGTTATCACTGTGATGCTGTTTTAGAATTATTCAAATAATTAAAATGCAACTGACCGGTCAAAGAATGGTCAAAAGTATGTAAACTACAAGAGAAAAGGCAGTCCCATCCACTACAGCCTTACTAGATTCAATATAGACATATTTTTCTCTACAAAAGTATTTAATTCTCTAAAACAAACCCTGTGGTTAAAGTTAAGGCTTCCAGGTCCAGACTAAAGCTAGCCAGGTGGACACAGCCAGGTGGACACAGACAGGCAGTTACATCCACCTGTTAATCAACTTAGTACAGACCAGGAAACCCAAAGAGGACATCATCAATATTTCTAATGTGTCTGACAACATTATGGAAAGGATTTCTAAGGAGGCCGACCTTTCTGTTAAAGATTACGATCATTTTTTAAAGCATAAAATCCGCAAAATTGCGTTCGTTAAACCCACCAGACTCCATGTAAGTAATCAGTAATTTTAGCATCGTAAAATACGGCTTTCTAAAACATCTCTGAGGTCTGAGCAGCGCTGGCTCTGGTTGTCTTTGCGACTACCGACTCTGTTTGGTCAGTGTTTCTTTCTTTTATTCCAATTTTGGGTCTATCAGTTACAGTGAACACCGGGATAGATCCTCGAAAGAAGCTAAACTAGCTACGTAGACGCTGAACGAGGCTTAACGGACGGCATGCTCATTGTATGGTATAACATAGCGTTTGATGACTTCTTTGTTTTGGTTCTACCAGTCTGTAATGGTCAGTATCATCTCTGCTATGGTGTGCTGGGTATGTGACATCAGGGCTGGTGGTACTAACTAACTGGGCAAGCTGTTGAGAAGGCCAGCTCTGTGGTAATGATGGATTTAGACAGTGTGGATGCAGTGAGAGACAGATGAAAGGGACGCTGAAAACTAAAGGACAACCCCTCTCTTCCTGTGTGTGGAGCTGAGACCATTCAGGAGCATGTGTAGCCATAGGCTCAGTGAGCTGCCTGCCTCTAAGCACTTGAGGGGCACTTTCATACCATTAACCATCAGACTTGTACATATTATTACTATTTATTGTATTTTATTGTTATTTATAGCCTCCAATTTATACACAGCTTATTTATATTATATCCTACATGAAGATATATCTTATTTAATTTTTAAATTGTAGAAGGGAATTTGTGGTTAGCCTCAGTGCCAGAAGCTGACTTGTTGCAGCCCAGAATAACTAATAAAAGGTGCCTATCCATTACATGTAACCAAACAACATAACATTACATCACATCTGGTGAAAGGACCCTCTAAAATCTAACGTCCTCCCAAGACATACTTGTGTTGGGTTCAACGTTTGACACACATACACTCAGATAATATACTGACTGAAGCTTGGAAAAGCATGTTCAGACAACGTCCTTGTAAATCATTGTCCACATAAACCACATATAAGGCGACAGCACACACACACACACATTCAAATAGGTTGGTAGATTTAACATATGGCCACAAGTAACTTCACTAAGTTGTACATCAGATATAACTTACCTGTTCAACGTTGGTGAGTGGGCCGAGCTCTGGACTAGTCTGGGTCGGCTGACGGCTGTATGGATGCATGTGCTCTCAGTAGTCAGCTGTAGAAGATGAAACAGAGACAAAAGGACAATAAAGATAAAGTCCTACAGAGGGTATTTGACATCTGAATTAAAAAAAAACAAATAAAACAGTCCAGCATTGACAGAAAGACAGAGGAAAAATTGCTTTAAAACTCACTAACAACTTTTCTAAGATATTAACATATCAGGACCGAGATATTAATAAAATTCTATCTTTTGTGACGATATACCTCTTCAGTATCATCAACTGTGGAGGGTGGAGTTGTGGCACCACAAAGGTTTGGAGCCATTCTGTCATCAAGGCCCTGTAAAAAGGAAAAAAGAAAACATATTATAGACCATGGACCATGAAAACTGTACTCTGAACACAGCGTTTGATGACTTCTTTGTTTTGGTTCTACCAGTCTGTAATGATCAGTATCATTTCTGCTATGGGGGGAGCTGGGTAGGTGACATCAGGGCTGGCGGTGCTAACTAAAGCTGTAAAAATCATGTTCCACCAAGAATCAGTTTTTATACTAATGCAATGTAAAATAACAAAAACAACAAGAAAACAGGTTTTAACTAACAGCAGCTGTGTTTAGCTTTCCAGGATAAAATCTTAAAATGATAAATATTCTGTCTGATTCTCTTCTCTTTATAATCATACTCTACATGTTCTCTTTCTTCATGTAACAGTAATGGGATTCACATTGTGTTTGGGTTTTAAAGTCCTTTTTAAATATGGTTTCTTTGGTCAATATGAATTACAGATTATTATGACATGAAATGTTATCACTGTGATGCTGTTTTAGAATTATTCAAATAATTAAAATGCAACTGACCGGTCAAAGAATGGTCAAAAGTATGTAAAACTACAAGAGAAAAGGCAGTCCCATCCACTACAGCCTTACTAGATTCAATATAGACATATTTTTCTCTACAAAAGTATTTAATTCTCTAAAACAAACCCTGTGGTTAAAGTTAAGGCTTCCAGGTCCAGACTAAAGCTAGCCAGGTGGACACAGACAGGCAGTTACATCCACCTGTTAATCAACTTAGTACAGACCAGGAAACCCAAAGAGGACATCATTAATATTTCTAATGTGTCTGACAACATTATGGAAAGGATTTCTAAGGAGGCCGACCTTTCTGTTAAAGATTACGATCATTTTTTAAAGCATAAAATCCGCAAAATTGCGTTCGTTAAACCCACCAGACTCCATGTAAGTAATCAGTAATTTTAGCATCGTAAAATACGGCTTTCTAAAACATCTCTGAGGTCTGAGCAGCGCTGGCTCTGGTTGTCTTTGCGACTACCGACTCTGTTTGGTCAGTGTTTTCTTTCTTTTATTCCAATTTTGGGTCTATCAGTTACAGTGAACACCGGGATAGATCCTCGAAAGAAGCTAAACTAGCTACGTAGACGCTGAACGAGGCTTAACGGACGGCATGCTCATTGTATGGTATAACATAGCGTTTGATGACTTCTTTGTTTTGGTTCTACCAGTCTGTAATGGTCAGTATCATCTCTGCTATGGTGTGCTGGGTATGTGACATCAGGGCTGGTGGTACTAACTAACTGGGCAAGCTGTTGAGAAGGCCAGCTCTGTGGTAATGATGGATTTAGACAGTGTGGATGCAGTGAGAGACAGATGAAAGGGACGCTGAAAACTAAAGGACAACCCCTCTCTTCCTGTGTGTGGAGCTGAGACCATTCAGGAGCATGTGTAGCCATAGGCTCAGTGAGCTGCCTGCCTCTAAGCACTTGAGGGGCTCTTTCATACCATTAACCATCAGACCTGTACATATTATTACTATTTATTGTATTTTATTGTTATTTATAGCCTCCAATTTATACACAGCTTATTTATATTATATCCTACATGAAGATATATCTTATTTAATTTTTAAATTGTAGAAGGGAATTTGTGGTTAGCCTCAGTGCCAGAAGCTGACTTGTTGCAGCCCAGAATAACTAATAAAAGGTGCCTATCCATTACATGTAACCAAACAACATAACATTACATCACATCTGGTGAAAGGACCCTCTAAAATCTAACGTCCTCCCAAGAATACTTGTGTTGGGTTCAACGTTTGACACACATACACTCAGATAATATACTGACTGAAGCTTGGAAAAGCATGTTCAGACAACGTCCTTGTAAATCATTGTCCACATAAACCACATATAAGGCGACAGCACACACACACACATTCAAATAGGTTGGTAGATTTAACATATGGCCACAAGTAACTTCACTAAGTTGTACATCAGATATAACTTACCTGTTCAACGTTGGTGAGTGGGCCGAGCTCTGGACTAGTCTGGGTCGGCTGACGGCTGTATGGATGCATGTGCTCTCAGTAGTCAGCTGTAGAAGATGAAACAGAGACAAAAGGACAATAAAGATAAAGTCCTACAGAGGGTATTTGACATCTGAATTAAAAAAAAAACAAATAAAACAGTCCAGCATTAACAGAAAGACAGAGGAAAAATTGCTTTAAAACTCACTAACAACTTTTGTAAGATATTACCATATCAGTAATGACGATATACCTCTTCAGTATCATCAAGGCCCGGTAAAAAGGAAAAAAGAAAACACCTGAAACTCAAATGTCCATCTCTGACTAAACAAATAACAAGTCTCAGCTAAGTCATTCATCATATCTTTAAAACAGGAGGCAGTCAGATCCAGTTGTGACCACTGTAGCCTTAAGCTACTAACCTTAATATAAATTATATAGGCTATTTGTGTTAGTAGCAACAACCTTGAGGCTACTTAACACCTCATTTGGTCACCACTCCTTCCAGTTCTTAGCTGCAGATGACTGAAATGAACTACAAAAAACCTCTGAAATTCAAAACCCTTATCCCATTCACAGCCTTTAAAGTACGGCTGCCTGCGCTCCTGTCTGATGACTGTCCATGCTAACTGTTCTGCATCTGTACCGTACTATTCATCCTGCACACATGTGTAGCCTATCATGTTTATTTATTATTTGTTTTGTCAGAGATGGACATTTGAGTTTCAGGTGGATTTGAATGTGCTTACAATTGACAAACATACAAGGCGTGTATTTTGTGGGAATCAAACAAATAAAAGACAATTTCTGAGCAAGAGCAACTTGTGAGTTATGTGCACGCAGTGTGGTGTGGTCACCAGTTGATCTGCTGCCTCTTCATTTTAAGAGACGCTGTGTGACGTTTGAGTTGATATGAAACCATGCTCAGCACCTCCTGATACGATGCTATGGCGCGCTGCGTTAGACCCTGAAACTTATATATTTACTCACATAGGCAGCTACGAGTTCGAATCACAGTTAATACATTTATTTTTTCTACTTTTAAAAGGGATAAATACTTTTCTACGTGACATGCAGTGGTGTAGTGGTAAAAAAAGAGGTGGGTAAACTATAAATTCTGTAATCAGGTGGACCACGACGCAATCACCGATAAGGTGGGCCACGGCCTACCGGTGTATCCTGATGACATTGCTATAGTCATTTATCACTGGTTGTTCCCTCATAGGTCACACAATGGTTATTCAGTTCATACATTAATCAATGTTCTTGTTAAAAAGACTCAAGAAGGAATTATATGGTTGAAATCTATAAAGTTACTAAATGACAAAACAGAGACAACAAGAATATGTGTAAAATATTCACATTTAACAAGCTGGAATCAAAGACCTTTTAACTTTTCTTAAAAAAATTACTCAAAACAATGAATCAATTATCAAAATAGTTGGTGATTAGTTTTTAATATATACACACATAGTAAAAACTCATGGATTTTCTCCATAAGAATTTAGATTATCAGCCATAATGTATAAACCATCCCAGGAAGACTGACCCAGTTTCTGCTCCTGATGAAGCTAGAAGTCTGTATGATATCAACCTTGTAACATTATAAGAAAAACAATTATCCACTATCTTACGTAGAAAAACTACATTACCCACAATCCTAAGCGTAACAGCAACGTTTCTGATTGGTCAAACTGCCTGTTACCATAGAAACGTTTACCGTACCCGCGAAACTGCGAACAGCTAGAGCGACAACAATAACTAGCTAGCTGACTAGCAAAGGGAGATCCTTGTCACTAACATCCAGTTATTATCAGACAATATGTCCTGAATTTCACTAATGGGAAAAGGTAGCTAGGTGACCTGCAACTTCATGTCTGAAAGGGGTAGCTAGCCTCCACTACATCACTGGTGACATGTGTTTACTTAAACAGGCTCTGAAGACGAATAGGTGTATTTAATACAACGTGTTAGACATTAACAGGAAGAGCAACGCTGTGTTCCTGTTTAACAGCAAACCACGTTCCTAAGGGGACGGACAGGTTTCCTCAGACTAGACTCCAGACTAGACTCCAGACTAGACTCCAAAGACAAACCAGAGAGGTAACGTACACGTCGTTATGTTGAACATTTTAATGACAACTTAACAAAAAGGCATTCACGCGGACAGCTACGTATTCTCTTCCCGTTTTTAACAGCTGTCGTCACTACGACAACAACAGATGCTTTTGGCTGACGGTCGCCAGTTAACACGGACTCTCGTTAAACCGGAACACCGGGCCGGACCACTAAAAAGTAGCTAAACTAGCTACGGAGCCCTAAACAAGGCTCAACGAGCGGCATGGGGCCACGCGCCGCAGCCATAGCGCAACTTGAATGAGCTAGCTAGCTTTCGTTTTAAAAATGACCAAAACTGAAGTAGTGACACTGTGGTCCTGTCCTCATGTCTACCTGCTGTCCTCCTCTTTAGTCGGAGGTTTAATGAGCAGGACATGTTGATAGCCACTCAAGCTAGCTCAGCTAACATTGCATGCGTATGCTTATAAATATAGCATTTTAACGTATTGCATAAATGCAACTATATTAACAAATATAAATCTTACCTGTATGTATTTAATCCCAAAGTAAGTCCATGACGTCTGGCTCCCATTTTCCGGGTTTCCTCTATTTAAGTTGTAAACACGGACGTCTTTCTGCAGCTTCGGATATTTCCGGGCAAACGCCGGCAGGTCTTGAGATCGACTTCCGGGTGGTACCGCTTACGCGCGAAAACCAGCCAATCACAAGTCAGCCCGGCCGAATGCTCAGCGTGTGTGTGAAATGTGTATGAAACTGCAATTCTAGAACTCAGCAGTGGCGGCGCACTTCCGATACACTGGGATACACTCAAAATCAGGTCTACGGTATATTAGGACTTTGAAGAAAAAGAGGATTTGAGTTGTTTAGGCAAGGCAAGGCAAGGCAAGGCAGCTTCATTTGTATAGCACATTTCAGCAACAGGGCAATTCAAAGTGCTTTACACAAAAAGCACTTTGTTTAGACACTAAAAAATGCAATTCCGCTCTGTGTTTTACGGGGACTTTGGCATAGTCCCTGTAATCCCCTTAGGTCCTCGGAGCCCAGGTGAAATGTCAGGTATTTTGTCCACGTAAACCACAGATACCAACACACACCACACACACACACCACACACACACACACACACACACACACACACACACACACACCACAAACCACACACACACACAGTGGGAAGCTCATTCTAAGAAACTTAAGTGTTGAAGGGTTGGATCACATTCACTCCTTACTCTGAAGTTATCGTGGTGGAAACTTGTTTAACATTATCATGAAGAAATGATTGTGCAAAGACTCTTGTTTCTCCGACCCTAAGGAGAATCCGAGGTTTTGTGAGATCAAGGAAAATCACACTGTGATCTGTACTGTGGAATAATAATAAAAAAAACAATTAAAAACATTTAGCAGCCTATAATTCACAACAAATTGATGTTTTTCTCATTTTTAGAGCGTAATGTCAGGACGCCAGCGCCTGCACATGATGGACCGACAAGGACAATAAAAGAAAGGCCAAGAAGAAGACCCTGCTACTGCAATGGCTGAGAATCCGTCACAGGTCAACTGCTTGGAAGGCAGCTATGCTCACCACTATACCACCATCACTGGGCAATGCTCCCTGCAAATCTTGCAACACATCTGGACATTGAGATTGATTTTTGCATTAATCATCATGAACACCTTTTAGTCTTTTCCTTCAGAATAAGAGCTTCTGCAGCTCTTTCATAGACTGGACAATAACACTTATGGAGATGCCGGGGATGAACCAGGGCCTCATACATGCAAAGCATGCGCTCTACCACTGAGCTACATCCCCTTATAATTTTCAGATTTTTTTTTACTTTTTCTGAGATCATGAAAAGAGAGAACCTGGGTGAAGTATGTAATATTTATGTGTATTGGTTTCAAAACGTGGCGGTGGATGGAAATGAAGCTTGGCCCATGGTACAAATCTAGTCAAAAAGTAACACATCTGTTGCCTTTCTGCTGCACAATACAAAACACTCACTGCAAATCTTGCAAACACATCTGGGCATTGAAAAATGCATTAGTGGACATGGGGGATTCCAGTACCTATGAGATAATACAATATTGTTCATGAAGCCACAAAACTATGTAGGGTGTTGTTTTAAGGCCCCGGATCCCTAACAGGGAGTATACTTCCTTCAGTGTTCAGTTAATTTTCTGATCGGTTAAGATTCTATGGGGACCATAGAAATCAGATTGTACTTTGTTTTTGAATGGTACATGAACATATTTTAAAGAGTGGTTTTATATCTGTGTGCTGCGAATTTTGACAACTGTTTGATCACTTGGGTATTTCCGTGAAGTCTTGGTCTTGGACAGTTACCTTGCAATTCTAAAACTGTATATCCTATTGTCT
>NW_022602861.1:0-13901 GCF_008692095.1 Etheostoma spectabile | reverse complement strand
GGTTTCAAAGTAACTTGAAAGTAAAACAAAAAATATGAAATATATGAAAAAAATGAAAGTAAGACAAATTGAAAAGCCTAACAATACTTACAGGTTTATGGCAATGAGGTTTCAGGAGTTTGATCACACAGACTCACATTACCATAAAAATCTAAATCTAACAACATGTATGAGTTCAGGCCTCCAGTGTCCGATCAGGTTGTTTACATGTAAGAAGATTTTCCTTTGTCTTGTCCTGTCTTAGTGGTGTAAACTGGCACGTTTCTGACCATTGCAGACCGGTGCGTTGCAAATAGTTGCAAATTTCAACTCATCACTTTGAAAATCGTTGATCAGAACAGGTCCTAAGAGGGCATTATTAACTTGACAGAGTGATGTAATCTCTGAGCAAACAAAGTTTAACAACATGTATGAGTTTAGGCCTCCAGAGTCTGATCAATTGTTTACATGTTAGTAGAATTTCCTTTGGAGCAATTAAGTGAGATCCTGGAGGTTGATGGCAGTCTAATAAAAACCTCAAACAGGTCAAAGATCCAGTTCTGTGTTTGTTGGACAACACCAGTGTATATTAAGGTCAGGTACTGATGACTGAATACGACAATATCAGGTTGTATCAGACTTCTAGTAATTTACCTGTTTTATTCATTAACATTTTGTTCAGACATGGATAATGAATTAAATGTAACATTTATAACTTTGATGGGCATGTGGAAGTGCAGAAATACAGATATCTTTATTTTGTGATCATGTTTACAGCATATATTCTTATAATTTGCAGTAATTCTACCATTGTGTGCATCTAGTGATTAGCAAATCCCTCCATGAGCCTATGTACATTTCATTGCAACTTGTTAATCAACTCTGTCTTTACAGCACTGCCATCTATCCAAGCTTTTGATTGACTTTTTATCTGAACAACAGATCATATCTTATCAGCCTGTCTTTTTCATGGTTTATATATTACCTCTAGGGGGTTCAGAGTCGTCCTGTTGGCAGTCATGGCCTATGACAGATATGTGTCTATATGTAAACCTCTGCAATCACATTATCATGAGAAAAACAACTGTTAATATTCTCCTGATTTTTGCTTGGGTTCTGCCCACTTGTCAGTTTTCAGTGGGACCGTTGCTGATTGCTAATAAAAAACCTGTTACTTTATCTTGAAAGAATAATTTGCAATAGCACAATTAACAACTTCACTGTGTAAGTTCAACAGTGATGAATATATGGGTTGATTCTTTTTGTAGGATCTGTACCTCTCCCTGTACTCTTCATACTCTTTACATACACCAGGATATTTATAGTAACCTATCGAAGTAGTAGAGAAGTCAGGAGAAAAGCTGCACAGACCTGTTTACCCCACCTGTTGGTTCTGATCAACTTTTCCTGCTTGATGTCATATGATGTACTTCTAGCTCGACTGGAAACTGATGTCCCTAAAACTGTACGTTTAATAATGTCTTTACAACTAGTAATTTATCATCCTCTTTTAATCCAATCATGTATGGACTCAAAATGAAAGAAATCTATAAACACCTCAAGAAATTGTTCTTCAAAGTGCGCTCATGTCTTTACAAATTATTCTGTACTCTGTTTTAATTTGCACATATGTGGACTGAAAATGAAAGAAATTCATAAACACCTTAAGAGATTAAGTCAAGACACATTTAACTTATGTATAAACAGTATATTGGATAACATATATTGTTTGAACTGTATACATTAATTACAACTTAAAAAATGCAAAGATTCTAGAAAGTCATTTAATTTAAGTATTTGTTTCTAATTTAAACTTAAAAAGCATGAGCTCCAACAGTGTGATGTCAATTTTTTTTCCTCTGATCTCTAAAAATCCAGCACATTGTTTTTATCTGTCTGTCATGCAATCACCGAATGCATACTTGCATTTTCATGTTTGTCTCCGTAGTAAAATGGACTTTTGTCACCAGCACTGACATTTGAATTAGTAGTATTTGTTTCTCTGTCTTCTCATAAAATCCCAAGACATTTAAATCAACAGCCTTGAACACAAGTGTGCATACATGTGAGTTTTCTCTATAGTTTTATTGTGTCCTATTTGTGATAAATTGTAAAAGGGTTAGAATTTTAAACAATAATACTAATTTCATTGTGGAAAATTAAAAATAATTCAAAAAGAAATATGAAATCAGATAAACTTCTTCCAAACTCTGGACATTAGAGGACTATATGAATGCTCCTTTTACCTTTCCAGATGTCTCTGTCATTCTAATTATGATGAGTCACAAAACCTGTAATGTTTATCAACATACTGTAAATTATTTCAGACCTCTACAGTCTGATCAAGTTGTTTACATGTTAAGAGCTTTTCCTTTGGAAAGTTTAACAAAATCCATGGAGGTTGAAACAGTCTGATTAAGAAAAACTTTTCACACATTAAAACAGATCACAGATTACATTTCTGTGTTTGCTGGACCAAGATCAGGCACTGAAGACTGAATAAGGCAATCTCAGGTTATGTGAGACTTTCAGTATTATTCCTGTTTTTTTATTACCATTTCATTTTGGACAACCTTAATGATAATAAATAAATAAGAAATTTGTTATACTTGATGCTATGCTATCTATCCAAAGTTTTTCTTTTTAAAGATTATTTTTTGGGCTTTTTTAGGCCTTTTATTGACAGGAGAGTTAAAGATATGAAAGGGGGAGTGACATGCAGCAAAGAGCCGCAGGCCAGACCCGATCCCAGGCTCTCTGCGTCAAGGAGTACATTTCTATATACAGGGACTCGGTCTACCAACTGAGCTATCTGGGTGCCCACTATCCAAAGCTTTTGATAGACTTTTTATCTGAACAACAGACCATATCTTATTCAGCCTGTCTCTTTCAGTGGTTCATATATTACACTCTAGGGGGTTCAGAATTCTTCCTGTTGGCAGTCATGGCCTATGACAGATATGTGTCTGTATGTAATCCTCTGCAATATCACATTATCATGAGAAAAACAATGATATTCTCCTGATTTTAGCTTGGTTTCTGCCTGCTTGTCAGATATCAGGGGACCATTGCTGATTACTAATAAAAAACTCTTTGTGCTAAAAGGATAATTTGCAAAAGCACAGTTAACAACTTCACTGTGTGACTTCAACAGTGCTGAATATACAGCATATGATTTACTCTTTTTGTAGGATCTCCCTGTACTATTAGCATACACCAGGATATTTATAGTAAACTATCGAAGCTGCACAGACCAGGGCCTGTTGCACGAAAGAAAATAAGATATCCAGGATAAGTGAAAAGCGCAGCTTAGTGTGATCCGCTCATCGCGGCTTAATCGGTTTGCCGAGCCAGGATGAACAGGTGGAGCTATGTCCAGCCAGGGTAGCTAGCTGGGATAAGTGCACGTTCACGGCTTTCTCAAATAGACCACGGTATCGATCACAGATTTACTGATGCAGAGATGAGAAGACGCATGCGCCATATGTTTCACCCAATGAGCAGCAGCTTCCAATGGAAAGTAACGAGGAGGGAAGATATGGAAAAAGGGAAATACGGCTCTTATCAAACGGAGAGAAAAAGCCCAAATAGTGGACCCGACTAAATGTGTGGGGGTGTAAAAAAATCTAGCCTTTGCCTCAAAGAGAGCAGAGGGAACTAATGTTCCCTCGGGAATGGACCAAGGACTATAGGCTTAATTTCAAACCCTTATTCACAACGTGAGAACATGTTTTACAACCATGCACAAATCTCTAAGATATTCCTAATCTTTGTACAATTAATGTTCATACAGAACAATCAGAAGGGACAACTAGAAAAAAAAGTAAGTGACTTCAATACACGCTGTGAGCATATGTAAAACAATATTCATGTCTTTTTATTCTTCTGACAAGTGACCGCACCAAAATAAAAGATGAAGAAGCATTGTGGTGTTCCCCGGTGTGATGAATGTAAACTACACTACATACGTAGGCTACTGTACGTAGACCACGTTATTAGTCCGTTGATATGAGACTTATGGAGAAGGTTATGAAACCAATGTAAGCTATAATAAAGAAAAACATTAGGCCCACTTATTAAGGAGTAACACAAACTACCTTTATTAGAGAAGGAAAAGCAACAAAAATGAAATCATGAATGTATTGGTCTCTGACCAGTCTGCCATTAATATCATCTGGGAATATCGCTACATTAATATCGTCACACTTAATCTCCGGAGCGCGTCCTGTATAAACCTGAAGCTGAGACCACGGACGCTGCGCCGCTCATCTCTACTTTTACAAAGAGAGTAGACACTGACGCGACTCGCAGGTCTGCTGGCAGGCAGCGGCCACCAACCAGCGGCCACACGCCAGGCAGCCTCGAGACAGTACCGTCCCACCGGGAAAAGTCCCACTCCGCATCAGAGTGCCAGGGCAACCATTCCTAACATCTAAACAACTGTAGTAGGGTTTAAATAAAACTTAACTTAATAAAGCAGAACACATGCAGAAGACAACGGAATAACTGTTAAACACGTTATTTCGGATCAGACGGCAGCTGATTTAAACATGAGACTCCAGGATTAATCTTAGCCTGGCTGTTAGCCGGCTCTGGACCAGGCTAGCAGCAAAGAATAAATCTCCATGGTTACTTGGCTGGGTTAATTCAATCTGGTTTCGTGCAACCGAGTCCAAGCTAAATTCATCCAGGATAACTTGAATATCCCGGCTTAATCCCTTATCCTAGTTTCGTGCAACAGGCCCCAGGTTGAAATATACACAAGTTATCTTTAAATAACAATATATTAAAATTAAAGTGGGCGTGTACAGGGAGGGATAAGATGCTGATTCACATATGCACACTTCTAGATAATATATGATTTATAAACAAATATTACTTACAGATGTGCATGCACATGGTTTTAATAAATCGGATTTATTTTATTTTATTATACATTGCAGTTTATAAATAAGACCCCAGGTTATTTACATGGAGTCTGGTGGAGATATGCTGCTCTATACACGCTAAAGTAGTGATTATTTACATGGAGTCTGGTGGGTTTGGTGATGGTGATTTCGGGGCTGTTTCATGTTAAACTAAAAGGATCTTATCTTTAACTAAAGGTCTATCTCTGTGGGATCCATCCCATAATGTTGTCACACACTTAGCATAATAATCTGAATCTTTCAGCACTTTTAGTGGATGGAAACGTTCTCTTATCAAGGAGTTTAAACACAGAAACGGCAGGAAGGATAATCCACCATATCAAGTCACAAATAATCAGCACGAGGCCTCGTTTAATTGTCTGAACAGACAACAGATTGAAACCACATTCAATCACAGAAAATATGAAATGTCAGAGAAAGATTATAAATGAAATTCCACGAAGTAGAAAAACATGTTAAAACTGCAAAACAACAATAACTTTTTTAAAACAATTAAAAATGGCCAACTTCTAGTATGCTGTAATGGTGAGGACTGTTTGGACCAATTTACACAAATATGAATTTGCACTTTTTAAACTCACAATGCTCAAAGTTTATTTTCTGCCAACTTTTGGGAGTTTAGAAATAGATAAGGGGTACAAAATGTATTCCTAAGATTATTACATGACTTCCTGTCAGCCCAAAATAATTTGTATGTTTCTAGAGATGAGAAGAAAGTTTCAAAAAAATAAAAGTTTCAAACATGTCTACGTTTTCCAACCAAAACATCTTTAAACGTCTTAATGTTTCTCCTTTGGGCCTTCTCCTTCCCACGGTGGGTACATTGTGGTTAGGGTTGGGTACCGAAACCCGGTGCTAGTACGGCACCGGTGCCTTAACACCCGGTATCTATCGGACCAAATAGTAACGGGGATTTTGGTGCTACTGAAATACCAGGGCTGCCTTTTTCCATCTAGTGGTTGTTTTTGTCATTAAGCAGCAATTTACTGGAGAAATATTACATTTAATTTGGACCATATAGTAATAAGCAAGCCGTTCTTAAATGTTGCTGACTGTCTTTTTGTGCTCCTTTTTTTTTAAATATACATTTAAAAAATGTATTTTTAAAAGGATGGGTTCAGGCACCGATTCTGGTCCCTAAATGGTAAAGAGTTCTGAGGAAAGGCAGAAAACAGTCCAGCTGATCCACAATAACATACATGCTGCTCAGAAGATAAAGTTACTGCTGGTCAGCCTTCAATGTGGAGAGAAGATCAGAATATAACAACACAGCTATCAGGGCATGAGGAGGAGGAAACAGCTTGGCACTGAAACATGTTCACAACGAGGCAGTGTGAATGCGCTGGTGTCTTTTAAGGCTACTACTCTGAGAAAACGTTGCCCCACATTGTTCACAGCTGTACGGCTTCTCTCCAGTGTGAATACGCTGGTGTCTTTCAAGGTTACTACTCTGAGAAAAGTTTCCCCACATTGTTCACACCAGTACGGCTTCTCTCCAGTGTGAGTGCGCTGGTGAGTTTTAAGGTTACTATGCTGAGAAAAGGTTTCCCCACATGTTCACCAGTACGGCTTCTCTCAGTGTGAATTGTGGTGTCTTTTAAGGGTAATACTATGAGTAAAGGTTTTTCCACATTGTTCACAGCTGTACGGCTTTTCTCCAGTGTGAATGCGCTGGTGAGTTTTAAGGTGACTACTCTGAGAAAAAGTTTCCCCACATTGATCACAGCTGTCTGGCTTTTCTCCAGTGTGAATGCGTCGATGTCTTTTCAGGGCACTCTGTTGTGTGAAAGCTGCCCCACATTGATCACAGCTGTACGGCTTCTCTCCAGTGTGAATGCGCTGGTGTCTTTTAAGTCACAACTCTGAGAAAACGCTGCCCACATTGATCACAGCTGTAAGGTTTCTCTCCAGTGTGAACTCTCTGATGAATCTTTAAATATCCAGATGATGTGAAGGATTTGTCACACTGCTGACAGCGGTGATGTTTGACTCCTCTTCCTCTCGTTTCTATCAACAGAGAAAAACCAAGAGAGTGAGTTAGTGAGGTGCCATGCTGTAGAGCTCTATCTTAAACTAGAAACAACATTTAGAGCATGTCTATGGAACATTGTTTGACTGACACATTACCTTTCTTAATTATCTGCCAACATCACTATTATGGAGTTGCATTAGGGGAAATGGAACATCCAGTGTTGGTTAGTTTGTGATATATGAACTACTTTTTCAATCTTTATCTTTATCAATTTATGTGTGGCCTACATTTTGTTGCCAGCCTTTTAGCCAGCTGTTTAGTAACAAATGGGGGATCATCCGGGATTTTTTTGTGCCGGGAAAGTTGTAAATGTAACATTTTCCCACAGATTTTTAGCTTTCACTGGTATCTGTAGGGTTACCGTGTTGTCTCCATGTTGCTGGAACAGCTCTACTCCAGTAAAGTAAATTGGAACCATTGTCCCTGATAGGCATTAACAATGAGGGGCACCAGTTGACCTTTGAACTTTGTTTTAGGTTTTTGTTTTTGCTAAATCAAACATGTATAGCCAGCATTATTGTGTAAGTAAGTAATATGGTAGTGGAATGTGGTATTTTCCACACAAGCTACATTTCCTTAAGCATTTCTGAAGCTTAGCAGAGCTTTCTGCTGTGCTCTGGAATAAAACTGCTGAGCATCACTGACGCCTCTGACAAACATAGGCCAAACCAACAGTCATGACATGCATGCTGCTCATTCTGTGGAATTTAATATGTAATTGAAAGGAGCATGTTCATAATAATAGCAGTGTTGTGTTCAATTAGTGAGCTAATTATTCTGTGAAGAAACAGGTGTCAGTTATAGCCCATATTTAATCCATATACTCTATATCTATATACTCTATATATATATATATATATATATATATATATACATACATATTTAAGGAAGGAAGGAAGCACATGTTGCGCATGCTGGTTATATTGCATTTCACACTGAAATACTCATAAAGCAAAATGGCTCGGTCCAGACATTGCTGGATAAAAAGTTGATATGAGAGGGGAAAACATATAAAGAAGTGCAGAAGATTATAAGCTGCACTTAAATTAAGCCCCAGTCAAGACAGTGAAGCATGGTGGTTATGGGATGTTTCTCATACTGTGGTGTTGGGCCTGTTTATCACATACCAGGGATCGTAAATCAATTTCAATACATCAGAATACTTGAAGAGGTCACGTTGCCTTATGCTGAAGATTATTGGGCAGTAGCAATACTAGTTTAACTACTTCTCAGTAGCGTCACTGGTTTCTGTTGATAGGATTTAATATTGACGAGATACGTAAAAGGTTTGTCTGGGTCTCTATTTACAAAAGTCACATCTACTTGGGGTTGGGATTTCTTTTACAAAAATCGTGAAATGTGCAAAACGTACTTTTGCCATATAGCATCTTAAGATGTCAAACAAATCTGTTGAATATCGGCCCTTTAGGGGGCGCTACAGATTTAATTAATGAATCAAATCAAATCAATCAATCAAAATGTATTTATATAGCACCTTACAACTACCAACAGGTGTCCAAAGTGCTTAACAAAATGAGTAAAAACACAACATACAATAAAAAGAGTAAATATGGAAAACAGTAAAATCAGAAAAGGTTACAAAGAAACAAAAGAATGAAGTTGTCACACCACTTCTACGTATTAAAAGCAAGACTGAACAGATATGTTTTAAAGTTTGGACCTAAAAAGAGCGACATCTGTAACAGTACGTATATCAGGGGGTAACTTTTTCCAGAGTCTTGGGGCGGCAACTGCAAAAGCCTGATCACCCCACCGTTTATACCTGGACCTTGTGAATTCTAAAACCACTGATTTGAAGACCGCAATGACAGGTTGTGTTCCGTACAGTTGAAATTTCAGACAAATACTCTGGGGCAAGACCATTTAAAGCTTTAAAAAACAAACAATAAAATCTATTCTAAAACGCACAGGGAGCCGATGCAGGGTGTAGAGAATGGGAATGATGTGTGCACGTCTAGACTTATTTGTTAAAAGCGAGCAGCAGCATTTTGAACAAGTTGAGATGGACGTCTGATTCAGACCAACATAGAGGGCATTACAGTAGTCCAACCTTGAACTGATAAAAGCATGAATAGCCTTTTCTAGGTCGTGCCTGCTCAGAAAGGGCTTAACTTTAGCCAGCAGGCGAAGCTGGAAGAAGCTCATTTTAACAACGTGACTGATCTGCTTTTCAAATTTCATGCTGCAATCAAAAGTCAACCCCAAGTTTTTGACAACAGATCTCGTGCAGGAAGCCAGAGCTCCCAAACTCACAGCTGGACCATTCTGCATGCCTGGAGTACTGAAAATAATACACTCCGTTTTATTATCATTCAAATTAAGAAAATTATCTGCGAGCCACAACATAATATCAGCGATACAGCTTAGCAGGGAGTTTAGTGCAACATTGTCATTTGCTTTTATTGGCAAATAGATTTGCAAATCATCTGCGTAGCAATAAAATGACAGGTTGTGCTTCCCAATAATCGCCCCTAAAGGAAGCATATATAAAGAAAACAAAATAGGGCCAAGAATGGATCCCTGTGGTACCCCACAAGAGAGAGGAGCAACTGACGAGGAGAGGTCACCAATCATAACAGAAAAACTCCTATCTGACAGATAGGAGCTGAACCATTTGAGTGCCGAGCCTTTGATGCCTACACAACTCTCAAGGCGTGAGAGGAGGACTGCATGGTCCACTGTATCAAACGCCGCTGTGAGGTCCAAAAGGACTAAAACAGTAGGATTCCCGGCATCTACAGACAAGACAATGTCATTATGTACCCTCAACAGTGCAGACTCAGTGCAGTGACGTGATCTAAAACCAGATTGAAATTTTTCAAAAACACAGTTCAGTTGTAAAAAGACTTGTAACTGTATAAAAACAATTTGTTCTAAAACCTTTGAAAGAAAAGGCAGATGAGAGACTGGTCTAAAGTTGGACAGCACTGTAGGATCAAGATTAGGCTTCTTAAGTAGGGGCCTGACAACAGCATGTTTGAAGGCAGCTGCGACAGAATTTAAAGTAAGACAGGAATTAAAAAGAGTAAGAAGACTCGCCCCAATGGTATTAAAAACCTCCTTCACCATTCTGGCGGGGACAATGTCTAAGGGACAGTTGGTAGGTTTCATGTGTTGTACAACCTCACTAAGAAACATCAGAGAAACTGGCTTAAATTCCTCAAACACGGCTGAGTGAGTAGGATAAGCAGGTAAAAACACCTTAAAATTAACACTGGTGATTTTCCTGACATATGCTACTTTATCAATAAAAAAAACAGAGAAATTTCTCACATGTACTGATTGACACATCTGACGGAGCAGAGGAGCATGGATTTATGACTGAGTTATTAGTATTAAATAACACCCTAGGTTCATGGCAACTGTTAGCGATGACAAAAGAGAGATGCTGCGTCTTCACCACCTTCACAGCATTCTGGTATGTGGCTAGACTGATCCTTAATACACCCAGTGACACGTGTAAATTGTCTTTCTTCCATCTTCGTTCAGCTTGTCTGCAGTGTTGCCTAAGGGCTCTTGTGGTGTCATTTAGCCAGGGGTCCGCCTTCGGTTTAACAGCTTTAATCCGATAAGGGACAATAGAGTCTAAAATGTCAGTGCTTGTGGAATGGAACTCAGAGAGAATGTTATCTGGGGAAGAGGGAGAGACCAGACCATTCTTTATATAAAACTGTGAGCCCACAAACACAGATGCAAACTCTCCAGCTGAAGAGGAGGTGATGCAGCGGCGCCTAGAAGCTGAGGAGACAGGCTTAATAGCGGGAGGTGGAACACTGATCTCAAATCTGATGGGGAAGTGATTGGAGATACCAGATTCAGTTATTTCTCCAAGTGAAACTGAAAGCCCTTAGGAGATGATGAGATCCAGGGTGTGGCCTAGATGATGTGTCAGCCCTTCCACACATTGGTTAAGACCAAAGGAGTTCAAAAGTGCTTTAAAATCATTAGCAAGTGGGTTTGAGGGACAACACACATGGATATTAAAATCCCCACAAACCAGGAGCTTGTCGTGTTTAGGAACAAGATCTGCTAAAAACTCAGAAAATTCACAAATAAAATCCTTGTTGAGTTTTGGTGGGCGATAAACAACTGCACACAACACAGTAGAATCCAAATCAGCCATGAGTTCAAAACTATTAAAACTAAGTGCAGGTAATAACCTGCATCTGAACTTGTCTCTGAAGAAAGTGGCCAGCCCACCACCTCAACCTGACGCTCTGGGGGAGTTGAGGAAAGAACAGCTGGGGGGGGAGGAGCTCCGAGAAGGCGCTGTCATCACCTGGTTTCAGCCAGGTTTCCGTCAACAACAGAAAGTCTAGGTCATTGGTCGTAAAAAAGTCATTCAATATAAAAGTCTTATTTGTGAGAGATCTAGTGTTCAGCGACATGCGAATTGGGCGCCTTTCAGTCTGTTGGGAAGCACAACTGAGCCGAGCCAATGAATGGCTCATGCGATCTGAAAAATACATACTGTACGTGTCCATTGATCTCCGTTTCTATAGCAACAGACAGAGTGAGTGAGTTAGTAAAGCTCTATGATGAAGCGAGCTAAGTAAAACCAGAAACAACATTCACAGCATGTCTGTGTTTACGTTGGGCTGATGCATTACCTGATACATAATCATTGAAAAAGCGGTTTATCAACAAGTCAACCATTTCTTGTCACTGAACAACAGTTTTGATACCTTTCAGTCTGGTTTCCGACCACACCACAGCACTGAGACGGCTCTTGTCAAAGTATTTAATGACATCCACCTTAACACAGATAGTATCTATATTTCAGTCTCAGTATTACTAGATCTTAGTGCTGCATTTGACACGGTCGACCATGACATATTACTAGACTGATTGGAAAACTGGGCTGGACTTTCTGGCTCAGTACTAAACTGGTTTGAATCCTACTTACAGAACAGGGATTACTTTGTGTCAATAGGTAATTATACATCTGAGCATAAAAATATGACGTGAGGAGTTTCCCAAGGCTCCGTTCTGGGGCCTCTTGTGTTTAACATCTACATGCTTCCACTGGCTTAGATTATGGAGAACAACAAAATAAATTACCATAGTTATGCGTACGACACACAAATTTACATAACCTTATCGCCAAGGGACTATATTCCAGTACAAAAACTGACTAATTGCATTGAACAAATTAACGGCTGGATGTGCCAGAACTTTCTGAAATTAAATGAAGGAAAAACTGAGGTGGTTGTTTTTGGAGTAAATGAGGAATGATTAAAATTCTGCGCTCAGCTTCAAACAACAATGTTAAAAACAACAGACAAAGCCAGAAATCTTGGTGTAGTCATGGACTCAGACCTGAATTTTAACAGCCACATTAAGACAATTACAAATCAGCGTACTATCACCTTAAGAAGGTTAAGGGTTAAAGGACTTATGTGTCAACAGGATTTGGAAAAACTTGTCCATGCTTTCATCTTCAGTAGACTTGACTACTGTAACGTGGTCTTTACAGGTCTCTCTAAAAATGGAGTGGAGTGGTTCACATCCCACCAGTCCTCACTAAGACCAAGAGACTGGATCACATACATCTCTCAGTTCTTTAAATCAAGGCAGAAGACCTTTCTTTTTGATGTTGCCTTTCTTTAAACGTTGTTCATTTCTTTAATGTGTAATTTCTTATACTGCACTGTAACTTTATTCTTGTGTTTTTATCTGTTTTTATTTTTTAACTGTTTTTGTGTAAAGCACTTTGAATTGCCTTGTTGCTGAAATGTGCTCTACAGATAAAGCTGCCTTGCATTACCATGACTACGCTCTTTGTGTGTTAATAAAGTTGGGATTGATATCTCTGTGGGGCGTTTGTATTGCCGGCCTTGAGCCAGGCGGTAACAAGCGGGGGGGGCGTCTGGGATTGGTAGTGCTGGAAACTTGAAATGGAACATTTTCTTTGAGTGTTTCACACATTTTTACTGGATCTAGTATCTGAAGGGTTCTCAGCCTCTCCATCTCAAGGGATTGGTTCTCACTCGGTTTCTTAATTATAAAAAAAAAAAAAAATGTGATCACAAAAAATAATACTTTACATGAGGACCATAATCCAGAAAAACACAATGAGAAGAAAATATTGAATCTGTTAAATTAAACTGGTTGAAATGTACATTACAATAAACTTGACTGCTCATTATATGAAAGGCACCGAGGAGATTATCCACTCTGATTTTCCCGGCCTTTATTTATCCGTGTTGCCCCCCCGACCACTATCAGAGAGCCGCAGTTTAATTGACTACCGGTTTTTTTCTTTGAGGAATTACGGTATATATATAAATCCTAAAAGAGAAGCCCTCTGTGGTGCATTCATTAATATTGAGATTAGATTTCTGGGACTCTTCAGTCTGGAGTACCCTCTTTCCTTCACTCACCTCCTCCTCCCTGACACTTTCCTCTTGCCCTCCTTCTTCTTCCTCCGTCGTCCTCGTGTTTCTGCATGTACTCGGTGATAAGGTCCAGTCCAGGTTGTCTTGTGGCTCCCATGTGTTATCCTCACTGGAAAGGTGAGTGCAGACAGAAGAACATCTCCTCACCTTTGTTTTTAGACAATCGATTCTCACGCTAATTATCATTCCTATTATTCCTTTTTCTATTGCCATCTTGAAATACCTTAATTTGTGGGTCTGCAACGTAGTGTCAAAATACCAAACCTTCAACTTTGAGGGCATGATACCATGCTGACACTTATTTGCAATATGTAAATATATTATATATCTCAGGATCAGAACACCAAGCATTTATTCTAGACTCATACTTACTCTGAGACCCCCTTCCATTTCAGCAGAAACTCTACTCTTCCCTTCACCACTCTGCGCTCCAAACCTTCTCCACCGCATACTCCTCTTCTTCCTCCTCCTCTTTCTTGCCCTTCTTTCCTGCTCCGGTCGCCAGCTTGCCGCTGCTGAAGGTGCCTTTAGTAGACCCCAAGG
>NW_022602860.1:0-72121 GCF_008692095.1 Etheostoma spectabile | reverse complement strand
TTAGAGTCTCATGCTCTACCGACTGAGCTAGCCAGGCACTTCTTAACCCTTTTGTGTTCCTTCGGGTCCTGGGGACCCGTGCAGTTTTACCCATAGTGTTGTCCTTCGAGTCCCCGGGACCCGTGGCGTTGTACTTTGGGTTCCAGGGAGCCGTAGCATTGTCCTTTGGGTCCCGAGGACCCTTGACGTGGTCCTTTGTGTGTCCCCGGGACGCATGACATTGTCGTTTGGGTCCTGGGGACCCTTGACGTTCCTTTTCGGGTCCCAGGGACCCTTGACATTGTCCTTCAGGTCCATAAGACCCGTGGCACTGGCCTTGCGGGTCCCAAGGACCTGTGGCATTGTCCTTCGGGTCCATAGGACCCTTGACATTGTCCCTCGGGTCCATAGGACCCTTTACATTGTCCTTCGGGTCCATAGGACCCTTGACGTTGTCCTTCGGGTCCATAGGACCCTTGACGTTGTCCTTCGGGTCCCGGGGACCCTTGACGGTGTCCTTCGGGTCCATAGGACCCGTGGCATTGGCCTTGCGGGTCCCAGGACCCGTGGCATTGTCCTTCGGGTCCAGGGGTCCCATGACATTGTCCTTCGGGTTCCAGGGACCCTTGGCATGGGCCTTATGGTCCTTGGGATCCGTGGCATTGTCCTTTGGGTCCCGGGACCCTTGACGTTGTCCTTTGGGTCCTAGGGACCCGTGGCATTGTCCTTTTCGGGTCACGGGGACACGTGGCGTTGTCCTTCGGGTCCCTAGGACCCGCAACATTGTCCTTCGGGTCCCAGGACCCGTGGCATTGTCCTTCAGGACACGGGGACCCTTGACATTGTCCTTCGGTCCCAGGGACCCGTGGTACACTCAATCGGTCGTATTAGTTCTGCTACCCTCGCATCGTCCTGCCTTGAGTCCCTGAGATTCTGGCCAGTGGCTTGTAGTTGTAGTAAAAACAGGAAAGGCAAAGGCGAGTGGAAGGGAGGTTAAAAAAAAAAAACTAAAGGCTTGACATTAGTCTTCTAATTATTTTTATTACACACACACATACACACAATATACACTTTAGACACATTTGTCTTCTTGTTGTCGTCATTTTTTTTCACGTCATCTTGTTTTGGACCTGTGCACTTGTTGCACGTGGCTCGGCACAGCCGGGGGAGCAGCTGCAGCATGGCCCGTCGTTTGACTCTGGAGTTGAAGCTGCATCGGATTCTCGTGAGCGGCGGTGCCGCTCGCAATGTTCCCGCTGAAGCCAAGGTACAAAAGGAGAAAACCCACAAGAGGCCCGCGAAAACACACGACGACGACAACCACCACCGTGACTGTGATGGCAACGGGTGTGCGTCACAAGAAGACCAACACACACACACCACAGCAGAGAAAAAGACTACTGCTGCTACGCGACGATGACAAAGATGATGACAAGGCAAGTGGACGTTGAAGTATAGACAAAGAAGGAGAACAAGTGAAGAAGAAGAAGAAGAAGAGGGTGGACATGCAAGGGACAAAGAAGAAGAGAAGAATAGAAGAAGAAGAAGAAGACGAAGACAGAGATGAGAAGTACAAGTAGGAGAAGACAATGAAGAAGAAGAAAAAGAAGAAGAAGAACAAGAAGAAGAAGAAGAGGGTATTGAAGACGAGGGCAAGAGAAGGATGAGGAAACCTTTGTGTCAAAAGATGGCAAAGTCAAATGGTCCTCAAAAACGTGTCATCCCAGTGTCCCTAGACCTCATTGCCACACCACCGAAAAGGACAAACCCGACCAAGAAGAGGACACGACAGACGCGGCTACCGCGCTGCTACAGCGCCCGGAACCCACAGAGTACGCCGCGGAACACGTCCACGACATAGTGTCTGCGTTTGGCCTGTTGTCACGCGGCAAATCGAAGACATGTTTGTGGCCGTCACGAACCTCGAGGGTCAAAGGAGATGTGCCACAGCCGGCAAGTGGAAAGTGATGGACGTCACGGACCTGCAAGCCTACGTACCGGTCCCGCAACGAGGCCTTGGAGAGCCTGTGGCACAAGGAGAGCGGCAGGGCCTTTTTCCGCGCCACGATGCCAATCAAGCAGTTCCACGCGTACTCTAGACTGTTGCGATTCGACGACCGCGAGTCGAGAGCTGCCCGCCGAGCCTCGGACAAACTGGCGGCCGTACGAGAGGTGTGTGATGCGTGGACGCGGCAGCTGCCTCGCTTCTACAACCCGGGCGCCGACGTGAAGGTGGACGAGCAGCTGGTGCCCTTTTGAGGTGTTGTATTTGTTGCTTTGTTGTTGTTTTCGTTTAGTTTTTTGTACCATTGCCGTACAATTGTCTTTCTTTGTGTGTGTGTGGGTGTGTTTGTGTTTGTGTTATCTAAAATTTTAAATTTATTCTTCCATCTCGTTCCATCATGTTCCTTCTTCTTGTTTGGACACGCTACTTCCACAAGGTCGATGCGTCTTCTGTCAGTACATGCCCAGCAAGCCCGCCAGGTAAACCCTCAAGTCTTGGGTGGCCTGCGATGCCGGCTCCAGCTACGCGTGACACATGCAGCTCTACACGGGCAAGTCCGTGAGCGGCACGCCCGAGAGGAATCTGGGCCTGGAATCTGGGCCTGAACTTGGTGAAGTAACTAGAATCATCCATCAATCACCTTGCTTAGATTGTTCCTTGTTAACCTGAGGCTCAACAATTGGTGAAACCCATAATGTTGTCACACACTTAGAATAATGATCTGAGTCTGTCAGCAGCAACGACACATACCACTCTGATTATTTTCCCTTCCTCAATACTCCTTCCTCAAAAGAAGCAAACAACGATCATCAATGACAGAGAGCATATGAAGTGAATCATTACTCTCTGTCAGCTTCACGCTCAGAAAAGAATATCACAACTCATCATCGTGGTCAGCGAGACCAAACACTTTAGAAATACATTCCTCAAGTCAGAAAGTCTAGAAATGATCCCTGAAAATATAGTCTTGGCAGGACAGAGGGGGGAAACTGCATCTCATTCACTGCAGAGTGATTGTCACTCAGGGTTCAGAGGGACAGAAGCTAATCGTTACGTGCTCCAGATGACTCTGAGGTGAGAAAATCTATTTAGATCTTTAAGGAGACCGATATGTAGATTGAATTAGATTTTCAGTCACTGTTGTCTCAATACTTCAGTGTCAGCCTACTTATTCTCTACAATAAATGCTCCAGTCCTTTCTTTGCATTAAACACCAGCCAATCACAAGTGTTACATGTGAATAATCAATGTGTGAGTAATCAGGAAGCTCAAG
Organism: Etheostoma spectabile; assembly: GCF_008692095.1. NCBI lineage: Eukaryota > Metazoa > Chordata > Actinopteri > Perciformes > Percidae > Etheostoma > Etheostoma spectabile. The sequence continues at coordinate 68,864 of NW_022602860.1, read as the reverse complement.
GTCTACCAAATGTTTAACTTTACAACCCGTAAGCTGTTGGAACCTTGGTTGCCACCTTCCCTCAAAATGTCAATCACAGATTTTCTAACCCCTGAGAGCAGAGCGGGAGCGTGCTGGGCCCATAACCCAGAGGTTTATGGATCAAAACCATTCTCTATTATTTGTTATGCTATCAGCATTAAGTCTATTTCCAGTCTGTTAACAAATCATCTGTTGCTGCAAGTGTCTGATGTGAATGTCTCCACTTGCAGAAGAGTAAACTTAATGGCATGTCAAGTTTCAATACATATAAAAATGGAAGCTACAGTGCTCATAACCGCCATGACACCCATAAAAACTGGAGTGTAAAACAATAAATATATTACAGTACAAGTACATGAAAACAGTAAAATAGAGACTTTAAAACATGTACATTTAAAGTGCTTGTTGTGCTGTCTGATAGTCTGAGGTATAAAAGAGGCCCAGCACGCTTCCGCATACCACTTAGTTTGTGTCACAGGAGGTCTTAATCTACCACTACGTTCTACAACCCTACCAGTCAGATTACCACAGGAGGTAATATCTGTTGCAGCTCTTTTAAAGACTCTACCACAATACCTGCTGGAGATGCCAGGTCCTCATACATGTAAAGCATGAGCTCTACCACTGAGCTACATCCCCTGAAGATTTCAGATTTTTTCATAGATAGAAATAGACTTATCTTTATTAATCCTTTTTGGATGACTCCCACAAGGAAATTAGGTTTACTGTGATGTGGTTTGCTCTCACTCTTAACCCTCTGAGCCCGAGACACTCGCCCACGAGTAAAAAAGTACCTCTGATTCATAGTTTAATAACTTTTGAACCATATGAGCAATTTACTCACTTTCGGTTTTGTTTAAATCTTGACGTTTTCAGGTTTACGGCGGTCTTTTCCTTGTCTTTCTAGCCTCTACAGGGGATTTTCTATCCAGCCAGGAACTTCAGCCTCTTTGGGCTTTAAATCCATACTATTATATCCAAGATTGATCCACTTTATGTCCATAATTCATCGCGTTTTGGCTCATTTCTGCCGATGAATCGTTCGTCTAATCTCTGGTCTCCCGCTCTGTGTCTGTCCTGTCTATTTTTCAGGAAGTACATGCCCATATATGGGAGATAAAGGCACCCCTCTTGTATGGAAGGCCAGAGGGGACAAAAATGCCTATAGACTCTATGGAAGGCCAAATAATGCCCTATTTAGACACATGTTTGCTTGTATAACATTGCTGTGGGTGTAATATCAATAAATATGACATTATTATGTTATTATTGGCATAAGTAAATGTCATGAGAGCAAAACGTCTTGACTTTTTTGGAAAAAATGCATGTGTTTTGTCAACTGTATAAGTTATAATGATTATTTCTTCACAGTGTGACTCCCAAGACATATGAGAAGTGTTTTAGAACGGAAAATGGCTTAGGTTTTACTGCTCTGTCTGTGATATCAATACATATCTGGAAGATTCATTTATTTATTTATTTTTAAGGCCCTACAACCATTTTAACATGCAAGTGACCTCACTGCAACCCAAATATTCTAATAACCCAGTTTGTCCTAAAAAAAATGATGTTCATATCTTGACTGTAGACAACAGGGTTGATGTTTTACAAGCTTTTATATAAAATAAATCCAGACGGAAATTAAACTGTAAAAATGGCCTCAGGGCCCCCAGGGTTAAAGAGAATTCCAGTCAATTTCAACACGTAGCTCTGTAGTTTGTACATTAGGAGGTCTGTCAGTGGAGAGAGAAATGAAACCAATCGGTGGTGTCTACACCGTGTTATCCTCCTGCTAGAGTTAGCACCCAACAGGCTCAAACAGGGACAGTTAGTTTAAACTTGTTTTTAGCCTCTAAACAACCAATCAACCTCACTGAATACCAAACTGATTTTCACAAGTTCTTTTGCTGCAAAGGTCATACATGTAGCTATGATACAGGAAACATGGTTAGGTGTATTTTAATATTCATAATGGGCTTAACAACTATTGCAACGGTTGTCTCAAGCAATTTTCATCTGTGTCACTTCACTTGTTAATGTTACAGTGTGTTAATAGTTACGTATTTCCATTGACTGCAATAATAAACTTTTAATAAAAATTGTAGTCATAGTAATGTTACCTGTCTAAACATTCCCCTATATCCCCCTATATATCTCTGGTGTCATTAGCTTCTTGTTCTATATTGTATGACAGTAACATCTATATTTTATATCTGCTGGTTACATCGTCACTGAAGCTACATCATGCTTATATTGATTAAATTACTAAAATCCAATATGCCATTGTTTTATGGCTGCAGGATTACATTAAACATAAAAGGTTTTGGCCAATTTTGCTGTAATTAAGCAGTACATGTTTGTTTCTTCTGAAACCTTGGGTTCTGTAGTAGAATCTAAAATAAATCTTTGAACAAAGTTTCTTAGCGCAGTGTCCGTTTATGATGTTGAACCCTTTAATGTGACAGGCGACTGTGAAGAGGGTAATGCAATGACTTGATTTTACTGCAGAATATAACTTGTTTATGGATCATTTACAACTGACTAACCTCTGCATATAGGGCACTGAAAAGTTGACCTCACTGCTGCCACCTGGTCATCAGTCAGAGCCACCATGCTGACCCTGTTTGCCCGAGCGTATTGCCCCAGGTCCCGCAGCGCTTCGGCTGCCAGCACCAGCTCCTCGACCCGTCACACATTTTGGTCATCACTGCCACTGTGGGGTACAAAAAAGTTATTTTACACAATTCAACCAAGTCATGCTGAACAGCCACATTGATTATTTGCTGTTGGGTTTCATGTCTATATTTTTGGGTTTCATGACTTAACCAAACTTTACATAAGGACTCCAGTATAGATATTTAAACAACCCAACACATTTTGGTTTCACACCCATCCCTTTTCCGCAGAAATGGTTATAAAACCAGCTCCTTAACAATAGTCGCAAAAAACGTGTTTTAAATGTGATCCAAAACCTTAACAAGCTCATCCTCCAAAGAACGCAACCAACTTACTAAATAAGGTTATCCAAATTAAACATACCAGAATTTCAAACCAGACAAACCCCCAATTTTTTACTACCACCTCAGCTCTCAGGACGCAATAAAGAAGGGGGATGATACAAAGATTAACAGAAAATAATTAAAATAAGTTAATTTGATAATGACTTATCAACTTAAAGTCATCTCAAATGCTGGATGGTTTTTGACTTAATTTATTGTTCTATGGGAATTTGCTTGTGTTGAAAAGGGCTCAATGACTTGAAATTCAAAATGTTAATGTACATGTGGACACTGCAGGTCCTTTTGTGTTGAAAGAAGTTAGTCTTGCATTGTGCAATAGGTGTAAACTTGGTGCTTCTTACCTTGTCCTCCTTCTCTTTTTCCTCATCAGCTCCTGGTAGGCACTGTCACAGAGGGCAACAATCTTTCGAGCGTTCTGCTTCCAGAACGACATTCCTAAAGAGAAGATGATGGGGATAATTCCAGTACTTTTTTCATTTTGAACATTCCTTGGCAAGTTTAATGTGGTTCAGATGAAAGGCACAACTAACTCCCTGTTGACCTTGCCGAATGAAGGAAGTAAGAAATCTTGGTCAACAACACATAGAGAGCCCAATGTTGGCAACCAGGAGTGAAACAAGTTGTAAGAGTGGGACAATGATCAGATTATATCAAAACATATTCCAAAGGTTACAAAACTAAAAGGGAAATACATCCAATAAACAATCTAATCAGACAATACTGAAAAAAAGAAGTGATATCCAAGATATGTAATGTAAATTAATAATTATTAACTAGGGGAGACCAGGGACAGTTGTAACAGGGGACGGTTGTAACACCTTGAATTCCTCCAATCAGAAGCACTAGAGTGATGACACTCACTGTGCTCGTGCTCAGCTCGTTTCCCTCCATTCTCCCAACAAGGGTGCTACATTTGAAACTTCCTGAAGGAGTTATCAACAAAAGATTGTTTTTGAGGTAAAAAAGTTACTTTTCTTTGTGATTAACTTTTTTGGATGCTGTTATAAGATCAAATGTCTATGAATTCAAACAAGTATTATTAGAATCACTGTTTTGTAAGCTAAAATAGAAATGGCTAACAAGTGTCAAACTAGCATTTAAGCTAGCTGACATGAGATGAAAACATGGCTGGTGATACTGGGACAGTTGTAACGCCCCGTTACAACTGTCCCAGTATCACCAGCCATTTTATGAAATGTCTTTGGTGTGGGAGATCTGGGTTCAATTCCCACTGTGGTACATCAACCACTGTGTTCCAGAGCATACAAAAGCATCAACTTATGTAATGTAATTATTATTTATACTATTATATAAAGATAGTCAGTGGAAACATGTGATTGCTTACAGCATGCCAAATATCAGAAAGAGGAAGACAGACAGGGGAGTCCCATTTCCTGTGCTGGAAAGGGCTTCTGATGAAATCAGACAGGGAAAGTCAGTCAGGGGAGTGGCCAAATCATATGGCATTTGCCATGTGACCCTGCACCGATTCCACAAGAAGTGAAGCCAGGGATCAAAGACACTTCCCAGAGTTGGATATTGGACTCCGAAAAAGGTTTTCTCACTGGAGCAGGAGCTCCTCTTAAGAGACTACCTGATGCAGGCAGCTGATTTATACTATGGACTGAGCCCAAAGGAGGTAGGCTAGATATGTAGTAAGTTAGAGTAGGCTATGCTAAGCATTTGTTCTGTATATTAACTAATTTTACAACTAATTAACAATTAATATAATTTAGGTCCGGAAGTTTGCTTATGAATTGGCAAAGACCTACAGTTGTAGGTACCCAGAAACCTGGGCAGAGAAAGGGATGGCTGGAGCCGACTGGTTCACAGCGTTCTTGAAGAGGCACCCCACTCTCTCCATAAGAAGCCCTCAGGCTACAAGCCTCTCACGGGCTACAAGTTTCAATGAGACAAATGTCAATAAGTTTTTTGACAACTTGTTTTCTGTGCTGGAAAAACACAGATTTGCTGCACAGGACATCTGGAACATGGATGAAACAGGTGTGGTGGAAATTATCTATATCTCCCTCAGACACACCTTCCAGAGGCTCACAGCCTTACACAATACAAGCATTACAGAATAAAAGCACTAAATAAAACAAAGTTTTTCTATACAGGAATCACCACAGTACAGAATCCTGAAAAAATTGTGGCCAGAAAGGGAGTCAAGCAAGTAGGTGCAGTCACCTCTGCAGAACGGGGGACACTAGTTACGCTTGCCTGTGCAGTGAATGCATTGGGGAATTCCATCCCACCAATGTTCATCTTCCCCCGGAAGAAAATCCATCCCTCCTTTACCAGTAATGGCCCTCCTGGCTGTATCGGGACAGCAAATGGATCTGGGTGGATGCAAGGGGAAGACTTTTTGGTCTTCCTCAAGCACTTCCAGACTCACACCAAGTCCACACTGGAGTCAAAAGTGCTGCTAATTCTGGACAACCACACCTCCCACCTTTCTGTGGAGGGGATTAATTTTTGCAGGAGCCATGGCATTGTCCTCCTCTCATTCCCCCCACACTGTTCCCATAAGCTGCAGCCCTTGGATCGCAGTGTATATGGGCCACTGAAGAGGCTGGTTTACAACTGCTGTGACAGCTGGATGAAAGCGCATCCAGGAGCCACAATGACCATTTACGATCTGCCAGGCATTGTGAAGAGCGCTCTTCCCCGTGCTGCTTCACCGTCCCTATTAAGTAGTAATTAATTTTTTTTACAATAACATACCTGTTGTGCCAGTGCCTTCGATGAGGCGGTGTCCTTGACCATCACAGAGGACAATCTCCTCCTCTGAGACCAGGTCATGTTTCACCTTTTGAGCAATCGTGGACACATTTGCCTCACGCTCCGTAAACGTAACATACAGCGTGCCTCCGTCCAGCCGAAGGACTCCACTCTCCACCCTTCCGATTGAAATGCTCCTTTTGAAAGTTACAAACAGAGATAGATAGAGATACATTTGGAGAGTTGTTTTATCATTTAGCCTTTTACCATACAATGCTTTTATGTTTTCCCTCACGGCTTTGCAAAAATGTATTTGGTTTACGTTACAACAAACCTCGTAAAGCTTCTTGGGGCTGGTGCAGGCGCTGGTCCTGAACGGACAGCAGAAGCCACCGGCCTGGTCCCGAATCGGAACAGACTAGGCTGTGCTGGGGTAGGGTGGGTTGGCAGTGGCACTGGTGCAGTAGGGCCTTCCTCTCCACAAACCTCATATCTCCCCGATATTTCAATCTCCCCAATGTACCCTGTTGAGCTGGGTAGCAGCACAACGCCAGTCTCTGATATTAAATAGATACTGGACGGCATCAGCTGCAAATACAAATATGACAATGTAAGTTGGTTTTATTTCTCTCTCTCGCTCTCTTCCTCACACAGGCAGAGTAAAAAGACTCTTCCAGACTTTATTCTCACTACATCAGTACGTATTTATACCATGTCTCTCATTATTTAAAATCCTTGTAATTAACAAACTGCTTTCAGCAGGAGAAACAAGGACCATGTCAACCCTTTAAAATTATTTTACTGTAGCCTACATTTCCAGTAATGAAAATGACAAACAGTAAAAACAATAAAGTCGCCGTTTGGTCGGTGAAGATTAAGATTTAACAGTGTTGAAATTATTGGGAAACACAGAATACAATCTTATCCAAAAGATAAGTTTGCAGCTGTGGTATAGGCTAGCGAATGGAAACGCGCGCAATTCTGCTCCTGCCCGCCAATTACACACAATTTCGCGCTAAAAGCTCACAGATAAGATGTGCTCAACATATCAGTGTCACTCAAATTACATCATCATAAGGCACTTGAGGTGGATCATATAAACATAAATTAGCCTTCATACCAGGAACTTTTACCTATAAAAACTATGTAAAACAGGAGCCAATTGTAAACATAGCCTTACTTTGTTGCCGTGTCTGGGCATTCCAGCGTCCATAACATAACGTTACATTATTTCTTTCAAGACAAAATTTCGGCTAAACCAATATTATGTCTGACCTTTAGGCTATTGTGTAAAGCCAAAGTTTGTAAAACTACGCATTTACATAAACAGGCACCTATATTAATTTTGATGGACTGATGTTATTTACAATTAAATATGTCGAAATTACCTCTTCTTGGATATGCCTACACTTTGAATTTGATATTTTTTTCCTAACCTTAAATATTCTTGAAATATTTTCCAGAGTGATGTCCACTTCCCGGATTTGTATGGTTCTGGGTCCACGCCAGAGGGTGGCTTTATCCTGCTGGTAATTCATCTTACATTCACGGAGATGCAGTAAGTGTCAAATCGGCGTTGGTCTCCACTATGCGTAAATGAGCAGTAATCTGAATTATTCGCGCCGTTTTTAGAGCGCCAGGAAATGACCTTTCAAAATAAAGCGGTGACTTTTCAACATTAAAGCGTAGCCTACTAATGATTTTCATTTTACTAAACATCACAAACCTTACAAACCATGTACATGTAAAGTGCATGGTAGCAGAGAGGTCTACATGTTATGTGCAGAGTTCTTTTAATAAGTTGCACCAATCTTTCTATGTAGGCTATACGACAATACAACTTTATACATTATCATGAATGGGAATATACACATAGGCCTACACTGTGGTTTTTTCCATGACTTTATTTTTTTGCATAAAATACAAGACACATCACATTTACAGCATGTACAACTGAACATAAGAACTAAGGCATAATTACATAAGCAGCAAAGGCCTTTTAAACAACACAACTATAACTTATTAATTACAAAAAATAATCATATACTTACATACAACAGTTACCTATGTAAAGTGAATAATCTTTCAATACAAGCAATACAGAATAACAATTGTTGTAATGCTGTTGCAACTGCAATCCCACAATAATAAAGAACAGAATAACAATAGCAACAGTAGTTGCAACAGAAAGCATAAAGACTAGTAGCCTAGTGCTGGTTTTTGGAAGCCACTGCAGGATTATGTCCTGGGAACACTGAGGCTAAAGCTTGTCACTGATGTCGCTAAAGCACTGTCAACGCTGACAATGTCGTCTGGTCAAATCAATCAGACCTTGGAGTCCAGACTTAAAATGTTCTGGCTGATTGTTGACAGCATTGTCCAACATTACACTCACATCTGGCCATTGCAGAGCAAATTCCCTCTCTGCAGCTTCCTGGTCCTGTGCACTCTGAAAGGGGTTGGTGCCAAAGTGTGACACTCTTGTCAATGATCCCACCTCTTGCTCATACCAGTCTGCAACCACTGATGACTCTGGCAAAAGGTCTGTGGATACATGTTTTGGACATCCCTCTCTGGCCAAGTAACTCGGGATTCCCTTTCCTAAATAAAGTACAGATAAAAAGGATACATTGCTCAAGCTATAAAATGAATGTTTCAAATATTTTATTTTTTTGTTGAAATAAAATGCATCCCGCTTTGTCTAAGCACTGTGCTTTTGAGAAGCTAAACGACAATCTTGCTTCATGTGTAGGAGGAACAATCTGAGAAAGCTTAAGAATTAATATTTTGTTGTTGTTATTCTAGGCCTCCCCCCTCTCACTTGTGCCTGGATAAAGGACTTTATCACCAATCGGCCGCAGACGGTGAGACTGGGCCCCCACCTCTCCTCCACTCGTATGTTGAGTACTGTTCCCCACAGGGCTGCGTGCTGAGCCCCCTCCTGTACTGCCTCTACACCCACAACTGCAGTCCGACCCACAACAACAACCTCATCGTCAAGTTTGCTGACGACACCACAGTGGTCGGACTCATCTCAAAGGGAGACGAGGCAGCCTACAGACAGGAAGTCCTGAACTTGGCAGCTTGGTGTTCGGAGAACAACCTGGCTCTGAACACCAAGAAAACCAAGGAGATCATCGTCGACTTCTGGAAGAACAGCATCGACCTAGCCCCCTGTACATCAACGGCGAGTGTGTGGAGTGGGTCCACACCTTCCGGTTTCTTGGTGTCCTCATCTCAGCTGACATCTCCTGGTCAGCCAACATCACAGCGGTCATCAAGAAGGCCCAGCAGCGACTACACTTCCTGAGGGTCCTCAGGAAGTACGACCTGGACTCCAACTTGCTGTTGACCTTCTACCGCTCATCCATCGAGAGCCTGCTGACCTACTGCATCACAGTATGGTACGGCAGCTGCACCGTAGCTGACAGGGAGAGGCTGCAGAGGGTTGTAAGGTCAGCACAGAAGATCACCGGCTGCCCTCTTCCCTCCCTGACGGACATCTACACTTCCCGCTGCCTCAGCAGAGCAGAGAACATCATAAAGGACAGCTCCCACCCCAGCTCTGATCTGTTTGACCTGTTGCCCTCAGGAAGGCGCTACAGGTGCATCAGAGCACGGACCAACAGACTCAAGAACAGTTTCTTCCCGAAGGCCATAACCACCCTGAACTCACATATGCACTGACTCCACTCCACAGCCCCCCCCGGCCCCCGGACTGTCTTCTACATTCCGTCCGACTGTGCAATATTATTGTTATACTGTTACTGTTATATAATACCTCATAGGACACTGGAATCTGTGCAATTTCATTTCATACAATGCAATATTTAATACATTAACCTTTCCATTACTGTGCAATACTTATTTACTTAATATTAGTACTTAATCATTTCATTCCATCACTGTGCAATATTATTTATTGAGTGTTAACACTTATCTATGTTTATTCAAGCTGATTTATATGTATACTCGACAGTCACTACACTTTATATCTTTGACTTTATATTTTTGATATTTTGTACTGTTATATTCATATATTTTTTTGTGTCAACGCTGCAAAGGGATTGCTTTAATCTCGTTGCACAAGTACCGTGTACTTGTGTATAATGACAATAAAGGCATTCTATTCTATTCTAAAACCTGGTGGTGGCTGGAAATCAAACCATGGCAAAATGCTTGCACTGCTATTGTATAAATCATAGTTAAAAACTAACATCACTAAAAGAAAGCTACTGCAATGGCTGGGAATCCAACACCGATCAACTGCTTGGAAGGTAGCTATGCTGACAACTATACCACCATCACTGGGCAATGGACTGTTCACTGCAAATCTTGCAAAACATGTGGTCATTTAGACTGATTTTTGCATTAGTTACCATGAACACAAGGAAATTGCCTTTTAATACTTTTCTCTTTCAGAATAAGAGCTTTTGTAACTCTTCTTCAGACCAAACAATAACACTTGTTGGAGATGCCGGGGATTGAACCCGGGGCCTCATACATGCGAAGCATGCGCTCTACCACTGAGCTACATCCCCTGATCATTTCCGGAGTTTTTTTTACTTTTTCTGAAATCATCAAATAAGAGAAGAAACCTGGGTGAAATGTGTAATATTTATGTTGTATATGGTTTCAAAACATGGCGGTGGCTGGAAATTGAGCCTTGGCAAAATGCTTGCACTGCTATGGTACAAATCTAGTCAAAAAGTAACACATCTGTTGCCTTTCTGCTGGACAATACAACGCTCAATGTAAATCTTGTCACACATCTGGGCATTGAGAGATGCATTGTTGGAAACGTGTGGCTTCCAGTACCTATGAGATTATACAATATTGTTCATGAAGCCACAAACTATGTAGGGTAATGCCCGGATCCCTAACAGGGAGTATACCTCCTTCAATGTTCATTTAGTTTTCTGATTGGTTAAGATTTCTGTGGGGACCCCTACCCGGGAAAAATGTTGAAGTAAACTATTGGCCACTTGTGTTAGCCTTGGTGTTTCCGAGGGGGAAAGCTTTTGGGTGACATGTTGCTTAAGAAAGGTTTGTCCTTCATAGTTCTAGTTTTTTTTCCAATTCTTCTGGTCACACTTGGCACTATTTCACGTCTTTTGTCTGTAGTTCTCTACTCTGTCAGGGCTTAACTCCGTCTCCCCCACCTCTTTTTTTGTCTCTTGTTATGTCTCAGCACCAGTTGTTCCTAGTTCCTAGTATACTATTACTAGTATCCTAGTATTATGCTTTTGGGTCGTCTGTCCATCTCTACATACTTACGCACTTCACATTCTTGTGAATGTGATAACACAGGACCCCAGGGAGGGACTTTCTTTAAATTGGGCAAACTTTTTTACATGAACTTGCAGATCAATTGATGAGATTTTGGAGGTTTAAATGTTCAATGTTAAATTTGGCATACACAACCACTTGGAGTCACGGATGAACTGATTTTGATTTTGGAGGTCAAAGGTCAAGGTTACTTTTTTGTTACGTCTCCAGAACTGTATATGTTGTAGTGGAATGGCTTCGAATGAAGACCGAAAACGCTTGTCTTTTACTAATAACATTTATTGTTCTCTATGCTGCAGTTTGCACAAGAAAAGAACAGTTTAGGCCTGGCGGACACGGATCACATCTAGCAGCTCACGTTCATCTGCAAATACTAGCAAGAATTGACACACAACTTCCATGAAGGCTACTTCAAAATAAAAGCATTTCCTGTGACAGTCTTCAGTATAAAACAAATAAAGTTGTGTACCTTTTCAAGTATCAGCTATTAACTATAATTTAACATTTCCTTTTCCGTTTTAAACTAAACACCACACATTCCTTTGCTTTAAACAAACATTTCACAACAATGAACTGTTGTTCATTACTATTCAGCCTATCACCTAATTAATCTCTAAAGGGTAAATCAACAGAACAGGTCTCTTTAACAAACTTCCTGTAGTAGTACGAACAGTGCAGGATCGAACAAGTCCATCTCTTCCTGAAAATAGCTCTGTTATCCTGCCCATTTTCCAGGTCTGCCTGGGGGCATTATCCTCTTCGATCAATATGACGTCTCCCACCTTTAGCAAAGTGGGTGTGGGTATGTCACACTTGTGAGCTGATTTCAATTTCAGCAAGTAGTCCTTTCTCCAGCTGTTCCAAAAGCTGGTTATTAGTCTCTGTCTGTATCTCCATCTCTTACACATGTCTTCTCGACTCACATTGATTGCTTGAGATGGAGGAAGCATAGTCTTTGGTGGTAAGGAAGTCAGCCTTTCCCAACTAGAAAATGAGAAGGTGTGAGTGGCTGGGGTTCTGATGCATCACTGTCCACATAAGAAAGAGGCATGGAATTCAGCACAGCCTCCACCTCTGCAAGCATGGTTGTCAGCTCGTCAAAGTTTAGTGAAGCCCTCCCCAGGACTCTCTTTAGACATGTGTTTACAGATCTTACAAGCCTCTCCCAGAAGCCGCCCCACCAAGCAGCTCGCTCGGCAATATACTTCCAGGTGATCCCTTTCTCAGTAAACAACTCTGTAAGCTCTGATTCCTTAAATGACCTCCATAGTTGTTTTAGGTCTTGTTCTGCTCTCTTGAATGTCTTAGCATTGTCTGTGTAAATAACTTTACATAGTCCTCGTCTTGCAATAAATCTCTTTAAAGCTAAAGAAAACTTTCAGTAGTCTGATCTGAAACTAACTCTAGATGTACTGCTCTAGTCACAGCACAAGTGAAAAGTGTGATGTATGCCTTCTTAGGCTGACCACTTGATCTGACATACAAGGGTCCTGCAAAATCTACCCCAGTAACTTCAAATGGTGGGGACTCTGTGACTCTATCTCTGGGTAACGGAGCTGTAACTTGCTGGGCTGGTCTCACTTTTAGTTTTAGTTAGGTGGTGTTACATGTTACAATGTAACACCACCCGCTTGACTAGCTGTCTACCCCTTAAAACCCAGAATCTCTCCCTCATTTTCACTAGAGTATCTCTGACACCAGAATGCATCACTCTCTCATGACAGGACTGAACTGTTAACTCAGAGTATCTGTGCTTTGTAGGCAGTACCCATGGGTGTTGTTCCCTGTAACTAATATTAGAATGCTGCAACCTGCCTCCCACACAAATGAGACCATTTTCATCCAAAAAAGGTTTCAGGTCTTTGATTTTTGAATCTCTTCTCAGGTTTTGTCCCTCTTTAAGTTGACAGATTTCCTGGCTAAAACTATGCCCTTGTGTCACCTTCACCCAATACACTTCTGCTGCAGTAAGCTCCTCAGAAGTGAGTTCACCCTGAATCCTTTGACCAGAACGTGCATTAGCTAAAAACCTTTTCACCCATGCAGTTAAACTGGTGATAACTTGTCCTTCCTCGTTCTCTCCTTGCAGATAGGCAACTGCACTGTATGCCTTCACAGTAGACATGCAACTTGGATGTCGGTGAGTTTGGCTGTATTTTAACTTGGTACCATCTTGGAATTGTAACCAAGTGGAGCTGCGGCAGCTCTGCACACCACTGATCCCATTTTTCAGCCAGGTCTGGGGGCAACTGTTCATCCCAATCAATTCCCCTTTCCCATAGTCCTTGAAAAAGGCATTTTACCCGTATGGTAAATGGGGTGAGAAACCCGATGGGGTCAAAGATGCGAGCTGATGTCTTTAATACACTTCTCTTTGTGTTTTCCTTTCCCTTTAAGATGTCCAGCAGTCCTTTCAGATCAACCCAAAGTTATAATTTTCAGATCTCCAGACTAATCCTAACACCTTCAGTACATTTCCACAAGTGCCGGTTTCTGGTGTGGGCTCTAGTCCACTTTCTGTCCACTTAGCCCTCAGTTCTGGTGAGTTTGTTACCCATTTGCACAAATTCATGCTGGCATGGGACAGAATCTCCTTTGCTGTTGTGGTGACTGAAAAGGCCTTTTCCACACTGTCTGAGCTGGAGATGAAATCATCTACATAGAGATACTCATTAAGTGCCTTCACAGCTGTAGGTTGCTCAGTTTCATATTGCTTGATATGTTGTCTTATGGTTGCCGCTAGCAGGAATGGGCTGGGTGACACACCAAATACCACTCTATTCATCCTCATGATGCGCAGCTCATTTTTACAGTCACTGGTTGGAGGTCCATGCAGCCACAAAAACCTCACAGCATCTTTGTCCCTTTCTGTTAGAGCTATCTGCAAGAATGCCTTAGTAATGTCTGCAGTAAAGGCTATCTGGTGGAGCCTGAACTTGATTAGCACGTCTAACAGAATGTAGTGGAATGGCTTCGAATGACGACCGAAAACGCTTGTCTTTTACTAAGAACATTTATTGTTCTCTATGCTGCAGTTTATACAAGAAAGAACAGTTTAGGCCTGGCGGACACGGATTACGTCTAGCATCTCACGTTCATCTGCAAAAACTAGCAAGAATACACACAACTTCTGTGAAGGCTACTTCAAAATAAATGCATTTTCTGTGACGTTCTTCAGTATAAAACAAATAAAGTTGTGTACCTTTTCAAGTATCAGCTATAAACTATATTTAACATTTCCTTTCCGTTTTAAACTAAACATTTCACAACAGCATATACACGTCAACTTTCTTTTATATTAATGCATATACACATCAACTTTCTTTTATATTAATGCATATACACATCAACTTTCTTTTATATTAATGCATATACACATCAACTTTCTTTTATATTAATGCATATACACATCAACTTTCTTTTTGATTTATCATCACCATTCATTATGTCATCATCACTATTCATTATATCATCATCACAATTCATTATGACATCAACTTTCTTTTTGATAAATGCATATTCACATCAACTTTATTTTGATTAATGCAAATGCACATCAACTTTCTTTTAGATTAATGCACATACACATCAACTTTCATTGATATTAATCCACATACACATCGACATTCTTTGATATTAATGCATATACAGATCAACATTCTTTTTAATTAATAAATATACACATCAACTTTCGTTTTGATAAATGCATATACACATCAAATTTCTTTGTGATTGATGCATCTACACATTCATTATATCATCATCACTATTCATTATGACATCAACTTTCTTTTAGATTAATGCATATACACATCAACTTTCTTTTTTATGAATGCATATACACATCAACTTTCTTTTAGATTTATCATCACCATTCATTATGTCATCATCACTATTCATATGACATCACTTTTTTGATAGATTAATCATATACACATCAACTTTCTTTTTGATTTATGCATATACACATTCATTATGTCATCATCACTATTCATTATGACATCAACTTTCTTTTAGATTAATGCATATACACATCAAATTTCTTTTTGATTAATGCATAAACACATCAACTTTCTTTTAGAATAATGCATATACACATCAACTTTATTTTATATTAATGCATATACAGATCAAAATTCTTTTTAATTAATAAATGTACACATCAACTTTCGTTTTGATTAATGCATATACACATCAGCTTTCTTTTATATTAATGTAATACACATCAACTTTCTTTTTGATTTATCATCACCATTCATTATGTCATCATCACTATTCATTATGACATCAACTTTTTTGATAGATTAATGCTGATACACATCAACTTTCTTTTTCATTAATGCATATACACATCAACTTTCTTTTATGTTAATGCATATACACATCTAATTTCTTTTTTATTAATGCTTATACACATCAACTTTCTTTTTTATTAATGCATATACACATAAACTTCATTTTAGATTTCTGCATATACATATCAACTTTCTTTTATATTTATTCATATACACATCAATTTTCTTTTTCAATATATCAATACCATTCATTATGTGATCATCACAATTCATTATGTCACCATCACAATTCATTATGACATCAATTTTCTTTGATATTAATGCATATACACATCAACTTTTGTTTTGAGTAATACATATACACATCAACTTTCTTTTTGATGTATGCATATATACCTCAACTTTCATTTTCATATACACATCAAATTTCTTTTTTGATTTATGCATATACAAATCAACTTTCTTTTCATTATATCATCACCGTTCATTATGTCATCGTCACAGCTCATTATGACATCAACTTCGTTTTAGATTAATGCACATACACATCAACTTTCTATTATATTAATATATACAGTGGTGTGAAAAAGTGTTTGCCCCTTCCTCATTTCCTGTTCCTTTGCATGTTTGTCACACTTAAGTGTTTCGGAACATCAAACCAATTTAAACAATAGTCAAGGACAACACAAGTAAACACAAAATGCAATTTGTAAATGAAGGTATTTATTATTAAAGGTGAAAAAAAATCCAAACCATCATGGCCCTGTGTGAAAAAGTGATTGCCCCCCTTGTTAAAACATACTATAACGTTAGTTACTTTGGTAACTCCAGATTCTATTAGTATAGGCGTAGCCCTCTAAGGGCTACGCGCATATAATAAGATCAACTGCGTCCGCATTTACTGCATATATACAGAGCGGACCCGTTGTTCGACTCCCAAAACATCAGCTTTTTCTTCAACTAATGTTCTAGGAGCAGGTGGCCCGGACCTTAGAGGGCTACGCCTATACTAATAGAATCTGGAGTTACCAAAGTAACTAACGTTCTATTTCGTATAGGCTTCGCCCTCTAAGGGCTACGCTATTGGGTTAGGGCGAAGCTGATGTAGTCAATGCCACCTGCGGCACAAGGTCCACAAGCCAAACATGCACCACATTGCCCCAGCAACAATGTACAGAGGCTAGTCAGAGTCATTCTTCTGACAAAGCCTGCCCTGCCAATGGCGTGGCCGGAAAGGTTCATGAGGCCCGCAATATGATGCAGTAGTACAATGATTAAGGGGGGGTTAAGCGTGATTGATCCTGTCGCGCATGCAACGGAGAGACATGATTACCTCCATGCATGCAACATGATTATGACAACGTATTAGATAAGAGCTGTGTCTCACAGAAATACCCCAGATACAGGAGGGGTGAGACAGCAGAGCAGGGTCATTGCAGCACTAGGCGTGAAGGAGATTGGCGAACAAGGCATCCGCTTTTTTTTTTTTTTTTTTTTTTTAAGCACATTCAGCGCGGCATTACGCGTCACTGACTGTGGACAGAACCGCATGAGATAT
This sequence comes from Etheostoma spectabile, assembly GCF_008692095.1. NCBI lineage: Eukaryota > Metazoa > Chordata > Actinopteri > Perciformes > Percidae > Etheostoma > Etheostoma spectabile. The sequence goes on along the minus strand of NW_022602860.1, from coordinate 51,957 downwards.
GGAAGATTCAGACATATCTCGCAGATAAAAGCGGATGAAGGGGCACGGAGAAGCCCAAGAAGCTGCCGCGCAAATGTCGGCTACTGCCATGCCTTTAAATAGAGCCGCAGACGCCGACAAAGCCCTCGTAGAGTGACCCCGAATGTCTTGGGGGGGCTCTTTCCCTTCCGAGCTATAAGCCTGGGTAATAGCCTTGCACAGCCAGCGAGACAGACGCTGTTTTGAGAGGGCTGAACCTTGGGAGTGTTCTCTATAATGCACAAACAGCTGCTGAGTTTTCCTGATATTTGCCGTGCGTAAAAAGTATTGTGACAGAGCGCGCACCGGACACAACCGGTGGGAAGCCTCCTCCGCATCGTTAGCGTGAGGTGGGGGAAAAAAAAACCCTCGAGGGAAAACACCCTCGACCGAAAAGAACTAGATAAAGTCTTCGGTGTGAAGGAGGGATTTGGCTGTAAGGTGGCTGCGCTCCCATCCCCTCTAATGGAGAGGCAGGACGGAGAAACTGACAGTGCGCATAAATCACTCACTCTTTTGGCCGACGTTAGGGCAAGGAGAAGTGCTGTCTTAAGCGACAGCATTCTGAGCGAAGCCTGTGCCAAAGGCTCAAAGGGGGGCTTCCCCAGAGCCCGCAGCACCAGAGCTAGGTCCCATTGGGGGCGAGGGGGCGAACAGCCGGTTTTTGACGCCTAACCCCTTCAGGAAACGCTTCACCAGGGGATACGCAAAAACTGTCCTCTCACCGAAACCTTCGTGACAGGATGAGATGGCTGCTGCGTATGCTTTGACTGTAGACGGAGCCAAATCATTATCCACCAGAGTTTGTAGGTACGTCAGCACGAGAGGTAGGGGACACGATGTGGGATCTGCGTCCCTCTCTGTGCACCAGCGCTGGAAGGCAGACCAGCGCCCTGCGTAGCCTGCTATGGTAGAGGGGGCTCTGGAGCCCTGGATGGCGCGTACCACGGCGGGGGGCAAGCCTAATCTCTGTAAGCGCTCCCGCTCAGCAACCAGCCCCACAGTCTCTGATTTATCACTGGGGGATGACAGATCGCACCGTTCAGCTGCGATAGTGCGTCTCCCCGCCACGGAATCTGCCAGGGGGGAGCCACCAGCAGCCGAACGAGGGTTGGGAACCAGGACGCGCTCGTGCGCTCCGGTGCCACCAGAACAGTTAACAGATCCTCCTCCTGGACGCGCTCCAGGAGGCGAGGGATCAGAGGGACCGGGGAAAAGCATATAGGAGGGTTTTGGGCCAGGGTTTGTGGGAGAAGGCGTCTACGCCGAGGGGAGGGTTGTCCCGCGCGCTCAAGGAAAAACCACAGTGTGCACTGTGTGTTCTCTCGTGAAGCGAACAGATCCACCTCCGCTTCCCCGAACCTGCTCCATAACGTTTGAACGATAGTGGGATTCTCTTCTTCCAATTTATGGCAAAACCCAGCGTTTGCAGGTGCTGCAGAACCTCCATAGTGTGCAGCGCCGCTTGCTCCCGAGAGGGGGCTAGAATGAGCAGATCGTCCAAATAAAAGAGGACTCTGATGCCCCTCTCCCGTAGAGGCTGGAGCGCCGTTTCCATGCACTTGGAAAAGGTGCGGGGGGCTAGTGAGTCCCCTTGGAAGGAGAAGCGCAGGAATTTCCTGTGCCTGGGAATGATTTGGATGTGAAAGTAAGCGTCTTTCAGATCCACGGGTGTAAACCATTTGTCGTGGCGCACACATTCCAACACGTGCCTGATGGTGAGCATGTGGAAGGGGCGCTCCATGACATACCGGTTGAATTTTGACAGGTCGAGCATGGGACGCAGTCCTCCTGACTTCTTTGGGGTGAGAAAATAGCGAGAGTAAAAACCCTCGTTTTCCTCCCCTGGAGTGACGCGGGAAGTAGCTCCGCTCGTCAGCAACCCTTCTAGCTCTGACGTCATTGCGTCTGACTCTGCCAGGGATGAGACCGTCGTCTCCAACACACCCGCGAAAGGGGGTGGGGGGGGGAGGCGAACTGGAGTGTGTAACCCCGTGTTATCAGCTTTGACATCCACGAGTCCATGTGAGTCAAGCCAATCCATGCCGCGCTGCACTCTGACAGCGGGCGAGCACATGTCTGAGTGTTGTTCACCGACATGGCAGGCAGGGAGCGCAGAGACCATCCCGCCGCTGGGCGAGACGAGTGATCGCGTCGCGTCGCCCAGCCCATGGTAGGGCTTTTTCGAAAGGGCAGTGGCCGGTCGCCGCCGTGTGGGGCGGGAGCGGTCACTGGGTTAACCCGACCCCCGCCCCGCCGGCATCGCCGTGGGGAGGTGGGTGGACAAGCGTCGTCGTCCACCGTGGGTGGACGCTCATTTCCGCTGTCTGCGCAGCGGGGACGCAATGGCGCCCCGCTCGCGGCGACGGCTTGGTGTGTGCTTGTGTGGGGAGCGACTGTCATAACAGCGTCTTGTTTAGAGCAAACAGGGGCTGTTCGGCCTTCTCCTTTTTCTTTCTTTTCTCTTAACGTGTCCCTCGTCCCGCCGGCATCGCCGTGGGGAGGGGGTTGATTGAGCGGCGTCATCCACAATGGGTGGGCGCGATTCCCGCTGCCGGCATAACAAGGGAGCTGTGGCGCTCCGCATGCGGCAGCGGTTACCTGTGTGCTTGTGTGGGGAACGACTGTCATATCAGCGCGTTGTTCAGAGCAAACAAGGGCTGTTTGGTTGAGGGGAAAAAACGACTGTTAAGATGGGAGGTAGTGGCCCTCTAACATGCCGTTGTGTTTCCAACTCTCAGCCGAAGACAGATGATCCCCGCGTCCCGTCATAGCCACCGTCGTTGCTGCTTGCTGGGGGGCTCGGGAGCCGGATTGGACCCGGTGGGGCCGCTCTCATGGGTCTCCGACCTCGTGCAGCCCGCCGGCCGAGTGGTGCCGGCTGTTGCTGCGGAGGGTGACCGTGCCGAAAAAGCCCTTCTGAAGCTAAGGGGCCGTACAGACGCCAAACTAGCGTCTAACTGCCGCGGTCAGCTGAGGCATGTGGAACCAGGTGTTTCACTGGGCCAGTCTGCCAAGCCATGACCCTGGACAGCGCCACCGTGGGCACCGTAATCCGGGTGAGGATGGCGGTGGGCTACGTTGTTTGTGCTGCCAGCCCCTGGGAAACCCCGCAGCCGTGTCGCCTTGAGCCCGAGTAAACGGGGCGTAGCGAGAGACGGGAGCCTTCAGTTTCCCAGGCTGGGAGAAAAGCCACCCGGCCGAAGCTCTGTGAAGCGCAGCCAGAGTGGGGCCCGTGAAGGGGGCGGCTCCGGAGCTTAACATCCCCGCTCAAAAAGGCCGCGAGCGGGGGCTGGCAGCTCCATCGGGAGTGCTACGCCTCTCCGCTCTGCCGCCGTCCTCTGCCTCCCCGGCAGATCAGCGAGGGGAGCTTTGGCGGTGGAGGCTGGGGCCGTCTGAGGCAAAGGGGAAGGCCGCTCGGTGGTGCCCCTGGCCGTTCGGGAGACGGAGAGAGCTCCATGGGAGAGCGTTGATCGCCGTCTCCAGGCCCAATTCCTCCTAAGGGTAAGGAGGGAAAAAAAGACCGGTAACGGCGGCGCTGTCCGAGAGAACAGAGCCAGCGGACTCATGCTCGTCGAAAGACGCCGTCCGCCCGCGGATCCAGGGTGTCGCCGGTTGTTTCCGTCTGTCTGCCTTGCTCCCGTTCCTGCCCCCGCAAGCCTGGCAAGACCAGAAGAGCTTCCGCCTGTCAGTTAGCTCTTTAGATGACAGGCGGGCGCAAAACTGGCAGGAGGCGTGCCGGGTGAGAGCCTGGCCGGCGAGAACGGCGCCGAGGCAGGTCCCGCAGCGGGGGTGAAGGGCCGGCGGCAGGATGTAGCCGGTCTGGCAGGAGGGTCAGACGCGAGCACCACTGGAACTTCTTGTCTTCATACTGCGTGAGCTTTGAAGAAAAAGTGGGAGTCGAACAACGGGTCCGCTCTGTATATATGCAGTAAATGCGGACGTAGTTGAGGCCCGAGCTGGACGCTAGGGCGGGAAAGAAAATCTTCACGACTGCGCATGCGCGAAGGGATAAACCCAATAGCGTAGCCCTTAGAGGGCGAAGCCTATACGAAATAGAACTGTGGTTGTCCACACCTGAGTTCAATTTCTCTAGCCACACCCAGGCCTGATTATTGCCACACCTGTTCACAATCAAGGCATTACTTAAATAGGAGCTGCTTGACACAGTAAGGTCCACCAGAAGATCCTTAAAAGCTACACATCATGCCGAGACCCAAAGAAATTCAGGAACAATTGAGAAAGAAAGTAATTGAGATCTATCAGTCTGGAAAGGGTTATAAAGCCATTTCCAAAGCTTTGGGAATCCAGCGAACCACAGTGAGAGCCATTATCCACAAATGGCGAAGACATGGAACAGTGGTGAACCTTCCAAGGAGTGGCCGGCCGCCCAAAATTACCCCAAGAGCGCAGCAACGACTCATCCAAGAGGTCACAAAAGACCCCACAACAACGTCCAAAGAACTGCAGGCCTCACTTGCCTCAGTTAAGGTCAGCGTCAAGCCTCCACCATCAGGAAAAGACTGGGCAAAAATGGCCTGCATGGCAGAGTTCCAAGGAGAAAACCACTGCTGAGCAAAAAGAACATCAAAGCTCGTCTCAATTTCTCCACAACACATCTTGATGATCCCCAAGACTTTTGGGACAACATTCTGTGGACCGATGAGACAAAAGTGGAACTCTTTGGAAGGTGTGTGTCCAAGTATATCTGGCGTAGAAGGAACACTGCATTTCATAAAAAGAACATTATACCAACAGTAAAATATGGTGGTGGTAGTGTGATGGTCTGGGGCTGTTTTGCTGCTTCAGGACCTGGAAGACTTGCCGTGATAAAAGGAACTATGAATTCTGCTGTCTACCAAGAGATCCTGAAGGAGAATGTCCGACCATCTGTTCGTGTACTCAAGCTGAAACGAACTTGGGTTCTGCAGCAGGACAATGATCCTAAACACACCAGCAAGTCCACCACCGAATGGCTGAAGAAAAACAAAATGAAGACTTTGGAGTGGCCTAGCCAAAGTCCTGACCTGAATCCTATTGAGATGTTGTGGTATGACCTTAAAAAGGCCGTTCATGCTCGAAAACCCTCTAATGTAACTGAATTAGGACAATTCTGCAAAGATGAGTGGGCCAAAATTCCTCCAGGACGCTGGAAAAGCCTCATTGCACGTTATCGCAAACGCTTGGTTGCAGTTGTTGCTGCTAAGGGTGGCCCAACCAGTTATTAGGTTTAGGGGGCAATCACTTTTTCACACAGGGCCATGATGGTTTGGATTTTTTTTCACCTTTAATAATAAACACCTTCATTTAAAAATTGCATTTTGTGTTTACTTGTGTTGTCCTTGACTATTGTTTAAATTGGTTTGATGTTCCGAAACACTTAAGTGTGACAAACATGCAAAGGAACAGGAAATGAGGAAGGGGGCAAACACTTTTTCATACCACTGTATACACATCAACTTTCTTTTATATTAATGCACATACACATCAACTTTCTTTTAGATTAATGCATACACGCATCAAGGTTTTTTTTAGATTTCTGCATATACACATCAACTTTCTTTTTGATTAATGCATATACACATTCATTATGTCATCATCACTATTCATTATGACATCAATTTTCTTTTAGATTTATGCATATACACATCAACTTTCTTTTTCATTAATACATATACAAATCATCTTTCTTTTCATTATATCGTCACAGTTCATTATGACATCAACTTTGTTTTAGATTAATGCACATACACATCGACTTTCTATTATATTAATATAAACATCAAATTTCTTTTTGATTTATATATATACATCAACTTTCTTTTTAATAAATGCAGATACACATCAAATTTTTTTTGATTAATGCATATACACATTCATTATGTCATCATCACTATTCATTATGACATCACCCTTTTTTATAGATTAATGCATATACACATCAACTTTCTTTTTGATTAATGCAGATACACATCAACTTTCTTTTTGATTAATGCATATACACATCAACTTTCTTTTTGATTCATCATCACCATTCATTATGTCATCATCACTATTCATTATGTCATCATCACAATTCATTATGACATCAACTTTTTTTTTAATAAATGCATAAACACATCAACTTTCTTTTTTATTTATGCATAAACACATCAACTTTCTTTTTCATTAAAATGACATAACAGCTGCTACTTAGCAGTTCCCAGTATATTACTACTTCCCAGTCCCAACCCTCGCGGTAATTCTCACTTGGTGTGCCGCTTTCCAAATCCAAGGCCTCACCTATTCCCCCATTGTCACAGGGCCAATATTTTGTCCTTACTGTTTTTTTGCCAATCAATAGTGCAAATCTTGCTACACTTTTGTATGGCTTTATCTTGTCAAGTATTATAACAACGTTTTGATACCAGGAACCCAACGAGGTTTCACAGATCATTCAGTTTTTAGGACAATTTCTGACGGTAAAATCTGCCAGCCATGTCTCTTCAGGTCCGTTGACAGTTTGGGCAACGGGCAGCTCCACGTGCATCGTTAATTGTTTTTCCACAAGACAGAAGATGGGTGCACCGTTCCCAGCGATGCTGCAATACCGGGTCGATGCGTGGAGTGAACTGAGCAAGCCCCTTTTTCAACTCCCATTGCTAAAAATCCATTTAATATGTTGTCCCCTGATAGAGGACATATCAGATATTAAACTGATAAGAACAGATACTACACTTGATCTTAGCCAAAAGGCCGAGAAGCGATGACCACCACCTCTATGCTGTCAGATGCGACCTCCCCGGACGGTTCTCAGTTGTCACGGTCCAGTAATTTTAAATGGACATAACAGCTGCTGCTTAGCACCCCCGTCCAAGCGCTTCGTGGGGAAGCACAAAAAGTTTTAGTTAAAGACGGCAATTTTTGTTTTCCCAATTGGTCAAGCTCCTGCCAACGTGCAATATTCCCATGCTGTCACATTTTGGCTACGTTTAAGAATCTGAGTTTCCTTTTGGAGAGCATATTTGTTTTTCACAAGTACAAAAGGCTTAGCCAAACAGCAAAGCCCACCAAAAATAATTTCAACTCATAGGCGTTCCTCTCCACGGAAGTCTTTAGTAAAAGGCGAAAGACTTGTGCGTTATGAAGAGAAACCAGAGTAAGTACAGCCCACTCTCGAGAGCAGCCGAAAACGCCAGTCTTCCCAGTCCCAACCCTCGCGGTAATTCTCACTTGGTGTGCCGCTTTCCAAATCCAAGGCCTCACCTATTCCCACATTGTCACAGGGCCAATATTTTGTCCTTGCTGTTTTTCTACCAATCAAAAGTGCAAATCTTGCTACACTTTTGTATGGCTTCATCTTGTCAAGTATTATAACAACGTTTTGATACCAGGAACCCAGATCATTCAGTTTTTGCGACAACTTCTGGCGGTAAAATCTGCCAGCCATGTCTCTTCAGGTCCGTTGACAGTTTTGGCAACGGGCAGCTTCACGTGCATCGTTAATTGTTTTTCCAGAAGACAGAAGATGGGTGCACCGTTCCCGGTGACGCTGCAATAAAAGATTGAATGGAGTCAAGCTTTTGCCAACCTGCAATATTCCCATGCTGTCACATTTTGGCTACGTTTAAGAATCTGAGTTTCCTTTTGGAGAGCACATTTGTTTTTCACAAGTATAAAAGGCTTAGCCAAACAGCAAAGCCCACCAAAAATAATTTCAACTCATAGGTGTTCCTCTCCACGGATGAGAATAATGCGACTATGCGTACATGGGATTATAAATTGGACAGAATGATGAAGGTGGTAAATTTATGGAGGATGAGGGGTTTATTATTGAAAGGGAAGGTTGTGGTATTGATTTCTCTATTTTAGTCTCTGGTCACTCATGTAGCCTACTGGAGACGTGCGATTTGCCGTCTGCAGTGTTGAAAAAATTAACTGATATGGTTAACATTTTCAGCGGAAGTCCAAAGCCGCCCGCGTTCGACATACGGTTTTAATTAATGATGTCAAGATGGGGGGCCTAAACTTAATGGATGTGGGAATCAAGAGGGATGCATTACGGGTCAAACTTGTTGGTAGGTTTTTGTATCCAGAATGTAAAGCAGCGTGGAAATCAAATTTTGAAAGCGTTTTGTTGACGGTAGGACACTGTAGTATTTATAACCTTTTGACGATACATGCGTTGACGAGCCTCCATCATTTGCCCGCTTTTTATAGGGAATTGATGGAGGCATGGAACAAGGCTGAGCCTTTCACGTCTTTGCAATGTGTGACCAAAGAACAAGTGTTGTATGTCCCTTTCTTGAACAGCCCTTTTTTTCTGTATAATGGCCGGCGAATCACAAGCCGTCTTTTGTATGTGAATGAGTGTGTAACTGTTGGACATATGTGTGATGATAATGGTGTGTTTGATTTTTATATGTTGTGTCGCCGGCTTCGGCTCAGGGGCGTGACGTGTAGGCCCAAGCAAATGAGGGAATTGAGTGAGAAGATTTTTAGATGTTTGAAACCTGAGTGGATGGCACTTTTGTCCGCAGGTCTTGACATTACATCAGAGGTTCCTTTTGGCTTACAGGTCACTATTGGTCAATCAAGCTCAAATGTCACGGACATGCACACGAAACATTGGTACCTTTTGTTTATACAAATGATTGTTTCACAACCGGCTGTCCTTGTACATTGGAGCACCTTTTTTCCTCATCTCGAAATGATAAGTATATGGCAACACATCAACATCAAGAACGCATCACCGGCAATCTTCCATTTAAATAGCTGGATTTCACCCCTTTCACTTGCTTACGGCCACAACACCCTGAAAGCGCCCGCTCTCGTCTGATCTCGGATGTATGTTGTATATAATATTTGTGTTTATTGTCTGATAAATGTGCCTTTTTGATATTAAAAGAAAAAAAATCTTGTTCGCCCGATTTTAAAGAAACCCCTTGAATTTCTGTGGTCTGTCTAATCCACTGCGCTAAGGGCTCAATAAATAGAGAAAAAAGAAGAGGTGATGCACCACAGCCCTGGCGGGTTCCTCTTTCTAATTTAACAGATTTAGACACGTCTCCGTTTATTTTTATTCTGGCAGTAGGTTTGTTATACAGTGCGGAAAAAGTCCCAATCAAGTCAGAGTGAAATGCCTCCATTACTTTATATTAAAAAGTCCATCATACTGAATCAAACGCTTTTTCGACATCCAAACTTATTATAAGAGTTTCTAATTTGCATTGCCTGGCATGATTCATTATCAGAAGTGCTTTCCTAATATTGTCATGCGTCTGCCTCTGTCGAATAAAGCCTGTCTGGTCCTTGTGTATAAGTTCAGGTAACACTATCTCGAGACGTTTACATAATATGGAAGTAAATAATTTGTAGTCAATATTAAGTACGCTTACAGGGCGATAATTACCACATACAAGTTTGTCTTTATTTTCTTTGGGGATAATGGAAATAATATCTTCTCTCCATGAAGGAGGAATAGTCTTCGTTTCGAGCACCCCGTTAAATGCTTTCATTAACGTCGGAGCCAAATGATATTGCATGAGTTTATACCACTCTGAATTGAATCCATCTGCTCCGGGGGCTTTTCCATTTCTTAATCTCTTAATTGCGGATGTAATTTCTTCCTCCGAAATTTTTGAGATTAGCTTCTCGTTCTGATCATTTGTGACTTTAGGTAGATTTAGTGAAGACAAAAAGAAGTCAATATCCGCTGCACTTCCTAATTGTGGTTGAGAATATAGTGACCGATAATACTCCTCAAAACAGTGTTGTATTTTTTCCAGGTTAATTTCGATTTGGCCTGTTTCAGGGTGTTTAATTTTGAAAATTGTCCTTGTTTCCTTGTTGTTTCCTTAATCTATATGACAGAAGTTTAAGCGCTTTCCCTCCAGTATCGTAATATTGCTGTTTTGTAAAAATAAGTTTTTTCTGGATGTCCTGTGTGGTTATTTCATTTATCTCCTTCTTTATTTCGAATATTTTTGCCTTTACCGAATCCTGTGGAGAAGACGAATGCTCTTTCTGTAATTTTTTAAGTTTATTCTCAAGGTCTTGTAATTTTCGTTTTTTCATTTTCTTTACATTAGAAGAAATTGCTATAATTTTCCCACGTAGCACTGCTTTTAAAGCATCCCATAAAATAACTGGTGAGACTGCATCATTGTCATTATACTCCAGATAGGATTCAATTTCGAGCTTCAATTTATTCCTAATTTCCGTGTCATTCAGAATATTATTATTCAATTTCCATAGGGTAGACTTTATTTTGCCTTTAAGATTAAGTGACAAATATATCGGATTGTGATCTGAGAGTGCACTTACTCCTATGTCACAGTTTATCGCTCGAAACATATCATTTTTGAACATCAGAATTAAGTTTATTCTGGAGTAAACATTATGTGCCCCAGAATAGTGAGTATAGTCCTGCCCTGTCGGGTTCAGTTCCCTCCATACGTCTACTATTCCTACTTCTTTCATGAAATTTTTCACTTTCTTATATAGTTTTTTTGTATCAGGTTTGCCACTTGAACTGTCTTTTTTCGGATTCAATCGAATGTTAAAATCTCCCCCACATAGTAACACTCCCTGACTTTTTGTTGTCATTGTTTCAAGTACATGTTTGTAGAATGACCAATCACTTCCTGGTGGAATATAAACATTGAACAGACTCACCAAGGTTCCTTCAATTTTGCCAATTACCATAATATACCTCCCTTCTATATCTTTATGTTCAAATATGAATTCGAAATTTAGTGCATTGCACACCAAAATCGCCTCTCCTCTACGCCTACCTGATTTGTGTGAAGAGAAATATACCTTTGTGAAACCCATTTTATTTAATTTAGCATGTTCACTATCACTAAGGTGGGATTCTTGTGTATATCCTATCTGGACCTTGTCCCTTTTCAGTAGAGTTAACATTTTTGACCTCTTAACTGGGTTAAGTATGCCATTTATGTTAAGTGATACTAGCTTTGTAGATCTATTAAACATGTGACCAGATCAATAGATATAGAGTATAACGAAATAATAAACAAATTCCAAAGATGAACAAACAGAACTGCATAAAGCTTACCAAAATAACAAAAGGGTGACTTCCTATGTGGGGGTCTTCCCTTTAGACCCTAAGATCCACCGGGGGGGTGCTCTAAGGCAAAACCCTTCAGCTGAGATTCAGCGAAGGGGGTCCTTATTGGCTCACAGCATCTTGAAAGCTCTACCTCTGTAACCCATTTATTCAGATAACGCAATTCTTTCACCACCGTGACTTAAAAGTAACTGAAATCGCTTGGAGGGTCACCGCGTCGTTCTCAATTCAGTTCGTTGTCGTGCCCAGGGTGTTCCTCCGGAATGGGCGAAGCTTATCCTTGTAGCTGATGTCTCGAGTGGGGTCGCGTGTAGCTTTCTTGGGGCGCCAATTCACTCGGGTCCAGGACAGCTGTTTTATTCGTTCGGTCAAAGATGCCGGTGGCGGTGCTGGCATTGTCGCGACCACGTATCCTCATTTCACAAGGTCTTTGGCTGCTTCAGTTGGCGAGTCATATATTCTGGTTCCATCCTCGTGCATCGCTCGTAGCCTAGCGGGGAATAGCGTTTGAAACTTCACATTGTTAGCTTTCAGGACCCTCCGGACGTCGACATACTCCTTCCTTTTCGCGATGATCGATGGCGGATAATCATGATCGAGGTTTACCTGATTGTCTTTCCATTTGAATTCTCTCGTCCCCCATGCTTTAAGCAGTAGCATCTCCTTCACCTTGAAGCTCAAAAACTTGATCACAATAGAACGAGGCGGTGCACCAGCTGCCGGCTGTGGGCCTAGAGAGTGATGCGCCCTCTGAATTTGCAGATCAGGCATTTCGTCAGACAGTTGAAGGCCCTCGTGAAGAAGTTTGTCCACAAAAGACAGCATGTCAATGGAGTCCTTTTCGGTATTTTCAGCTACCCCATAGATCCTTAGATTATCGCGCCTGCTGTGGCTCTCCATTTCTGTTAGCTTCTCCTCTAACCTCATGTGTAGCTTTAGCATCTCCAACGCTGCATCTTCTGAGGTTTGTATCCGTTCTTCGGCCTTTTCGATCCGGTTTTCCGCCTCAACCAGTCTGTTGTTAAGACCCGATATGTCACTTCTTAGTTCCTCAAATTGCTGTCTATTCTCCTGGCGGAATTGCCTCAATTCTTGCAGAATCTCTGAGTCCGTCATCTTCTAGTTAGCCTTGACCGTCAAGGATAAAACTGTATTTCACTACTCAAGACGCATCAGAAACAATTTAAATGTTTACGGTGGAGAATCGCCCTAATCTTTAAAATAAATTCTTGCTATATGTTTGATATAAAAGGGGCTTTTGATCAAATTTCGCGGGTTTATCGGGAGCTGTGCGACCGTTATGGCTGATGTTCCAACCGGAAGTCCCGATGTGCGAAATATTAAGCTTGGGCATTCCTCGTTAGTATAATGGACAGTATCTCCGCCTGTCATGCGGAAGATCGGGGTTTGATTCCCTGATGGGGAGATTTTTCTACCTGCTAACCAATGCTACAAGGCTTCGAGGAAGTCCCGGCGAACGCGTGGGACTACTCGGGAAAGTGGGCCGCGGCTCAAGCTGTGTTCAGCATGGGAGGAGAACTCCTGACTCTAAATGGGAATATTGTCAAGCGATGGAAAAAGCATATCTACTGGACATGAACAGCACCTCACAAGGCGCAGCAGACGGTGGGAGAGTGTCAAGTCTGGGCACTTTGTAATTCCTTTTCTGCTCTTTCCAGATTATGTTGTTCTGTTGGCTTCATCAAACAGTGATCTACAGTGCCCACTGGGGCAGATTGAAGTCCAGTGTCAAGCATTCGGAATCAAAGTCAGCCCCTCCAAATCTCAAAGCTCAGGATTTCTCCCATCGCGTTGGAAGTCAATTGCTGTCCCAAGTGAAGACGTTCTTGTATCTCAAAAGCTTATTTCAAACAGTGCAACTTGTTCCAACACAAAAACCACATTACTACTGAAACTTTGGATGGTACGCCTCCGCCTCTCACACGGAAGACTGGGGTTTTATTTCCCGATGGGGAGATCTATCTACCAGCTGCTAATTATTTCCCAAGGCTACATTGACACTACTACATCTGCCAGAGTAGTTTGGATACGAGGCCTAACCATAGCAAAAGATATGCAATTTTTAAGAATGTATTATAGTGGATATACTCCAAGAAAGACAAAGGTTTTACAAAAGGATTGAGAATGATCCTGCTATCAAAGATATGTTTTCAGTGACGATATGATCACCTACCTCAGGATCCAGGAACGTAGGCAGACAGCAGGAACCTAAGACGGATCCAAGAATGTCAAACATCAACTATGAGGCTAGGAAGTTGAGGTTCAGGTAGATTAATTCAATTCAATTTTATTTATATAGCGCCAAATCACAACAACACTTATCTCATTGCGCTTTTCATAAAAGAGCAGGTCCAGACCATTTTCTGTGATGTTATTTACAGAAACCCGAAAATTCCCACCAAGAGCAAGCACTAGGCGAAAGAGGCAAGGAAAAACTGAGCCAGCACTAACTATAAGCTTCATCAAAGAGGAAAGTCTCAAGCCTACTCTTAAATGTGGAGATGGTGTCTGCCTCCTGAACCCAAACGGGAACCTGGTGAGGAGCTTGATAGCTGAACACTCTGGCTCCCATTCTATTTTTGGAGACTTTAGGAACCACAAGGAACCCTTCATTCTGGGAGCGCAGTGCTCTGGTTGGGTAATAAGGTACAATGAGCTCTTTAAGATAAGATGGTGCTTGAACATGAAGAGCTTTGTAGGTGAGAAGAAGGATTTTAAATTCTATACTGGATTTTACAGGAAGCCAATGCAGAGAAGCTAAACCAGGTGAGATGTGATCTCCTTTCCTGATTCCTATCAGAACACGTGCTGCAGCATTCTGGATCAGCTGAAGAATATGTATGGACTCTTTTAAGCAACCTGATAATAAAGAATTGGAGTAATCCAGCTTAGAAGTAACAAATGCGTGGACTAGTTTTTCTGCATCAATTTTAGACAGGATATTCCTGAATCTCTGAATGTGATGTTATTACTACTTCACTGTGAAAATTGATTTTTGCAATATTACATCGGTGAAAAAAAGCAGCACTAATATCTAATAACACCATTACAGAGAGAAGTCCTTTGTCTGAGGCAATTAGACAACTGAACTCTAAATCCTGACTGCTGAACTACACGCCAGTAGGCAAAAACTTCTATACAAGATGTCTATCAGATAGTGCTGTAGCAAAATTTAAGGATGTGATTCCATCAGCTTTTAAGTCATTCCCAAGTCACAAAGTAACGGAGGACTCCTATGCTAATTTTGGTCCCTCCCATATCGATCATTTTGTTGATAGTGCAGCAGGCTCGCTGAGAATGACACTCGACTTTGTTGCCCCTCTAAAAAAAAAGATGATAAAACCAAGACGTTTAGCTCCATGGTATAACACTGAAACACGAAAATTAAAGCAAATAACGCGGAAACTTGAGAAGAGTTGGCGTTCCACCAAACTGGAAGATTCTTGTATAATTTGGCAAGATAGTCTTAAAACGTATAGGAAGGCCCTCCGTAATGCCAGAGCAGCGTACTACTCGTCATTAATAGAGGAAAATAGGAACAACCCCAGGTTTCTTTTCAGCACTGGAGCCAGGCTGATGGAAGGCCTCAGCTCTACTGAGCAAAGTATTCCCATAGCTCTTAGTAGTAACGACTTTATGAGATTCTTCAATGATAAAATTATAACAATTAGAAGGAAAATTCCCCAAGACCTGCCTTTAACTGGCACTGACTTATCTCTGAACACAGGAACCTTAGAAACAGCTGTAAAACCAGATACATGTTTAGACTGCTTTGCTTCACTTGATCTTTATCAATTTAATTCAGTTATTTCTTCATCTAAACCATCACCCTGCCTATAAGACCCCATCCCGACTAGGCTACTTAAACAAGTTTTACCCTTAGTCAACAGTTCTCTACTAGCTATAACCAATCTGTCTTTACTTACAGGCTATGTACCATAGCACTTTAAAGTATCTGTAATTAAACCTCTTCTAAAAAAGCCAAACCTTGATCCAGATGTTTTAGCCAACTATAGACCAATATCCAACCTTCCATTTCTCTCTAAGATTCTTGAGAAAGCAGTCGCCAAACAGCTGTGTGACTTTCTGCATAGCAACAGCTTATTTGAGGATTTTCAGTCAGGATTTAGAGTTCAGTTGTCTAATTGCCTCAGACAAAGGACTTATCTCTGTAATGGTGTTATTAGATTATTAGTGCTGCTTTTTTTCAACGATGTAATATTGCAAAAATCAATTTCCATAGTGAAGTAGTAAATACATTACATTCAGGAATTCAGGAATATCCTGTCTAAAAATGATAAAGACAAACTAGTCCATGCATTTGTTACTTCTAAACTGGATTACTCCAGTTCTTTATTATCAGGTTGCTTAAAAGAGTCCATAAAGATTCTTCAGCTGATCCAGAATGCTGCAGCACGTGTTCTGATAGGAACCAGGAAAAGAGATCACATCTCTCCTGGTTTAGCTTCTCTGCATTGGCTTCCTGTAAAATCCAGAATAGAATTTAAAATCCTTCTTCTCACCTACAAAGCTCTTCATGTTCAAGCACCATCTTATCTTAATGAAAAAGAAAGTTGATGTGTATATGCATTAATCTAAAAGAAAGTTGATGTGTATATGCATTAATAAAAAATAAATTGAATGTGTATATGCACTCACTAAAAAGAAAGTTGATGTTTTTTAAGCATTAATCAAAAAGAAATTTGATCTGTATATGCATTTATCAAAACAAAAGTTGATGTGTACATGCATTAATCAAAAAGAAATTTGATTTGTTAGGCATTCATTAAAAAGAAAGTTGATGTCATAATAAATTGTGATGATGACATAATGAATGTGTCTATGCATTAATTAAAAAGAAATTTGATGTGTATATGCGGTTATTAAAAAGAAAGTTGATGTGTTTATGCATTAATCAAAAAGAAATTGATGTGTATACGCATAATCTGTTCCGTTAACGTTTAGGGTTTCTTCAGCTTCACTTCGGTTGTAGTCCTTACATAGTAACTGGTCGGTTTGTAGTCCTTACATAGTAACCAGTAGATTTCTGGTGAACGTGGGGTTTGTAGTCCTTACATAGTAACCCTCCTTACATAGTAACCAGTAGATTTCTGGTGAACCTGGGGTTTGTAGTCCTTACATAGTAACCAGTAGATTTCTGGTGAACCTGGGGTTTGTAGGGAGAGTGGGGAAAAGTGAGACATTTTTTACATTTGCTCCCCTCCAAGTGAGCTAAAATGATATATCAGTTAAATTTACACATTTCCCATTAATTCAGGATGTTTCCTTGTTATTGTAATTATCAGAATGTATTCAGGATGAAGGGCAGTGAAAATATGATGTTTTTTAAAAAAGTGGTCTTGTGTCTCACTTTACCCCAGCTTAGGGGTAAAGTGAGGCAGACCAGAGAAGTCAACGGGGTAAAGTGAACCAACTAGGGGTAAACTGATCCACTTACCTTTTCCACTCTGAAACTACCATAACAACATATGTTGTAACAGGTTAGAATCCTGACAGCTAGCCTGACAACCTCACATCCCAGAACAAATGCCAGACTAGTAAAATAATCATTGGAATTGGTCTATTAAGCACATTTTTTCCTACAACACTTGAAAGTAATTCTAAACAAAATCAAATACAACATAATGTAATTCAAAATGTTTTATTAACATTCAAATGAGAGGTATGAATCACCTTGCTGCAACTCAACTCCTACACTACAAAATATCCCTTTTTTATATGTATATAAAAGTCTTAATATAAAAATGCCAGGAGCCTATGTACAGTTGAACACACAGACACAGTCTCGGGGTCAGAACACAGGACCTTTAGAGCCAGCTAGAACAGCCTGGGACTCAACAGGACTAGATCCACAATCAGAGCATCAGTCATTCTCTACAAATACAGTAGGCCTATACAACTACTCCACATTCCAGCCCTGAAGATTGCAGGGAAAGATGAAGAGTTGCTCTCTACGTGTGGTCCCTCCACGCCTCTTAGGTTGAGGCAGCTTCTTCACCACATCTGCTTTGGGAACATGTGCCACATCTTTTTCTTTAATAGCAAATGTGGGTCTCTCCCACACTTTTGTGTTTCCCTGAATTTTTCTAAGGAATTGGGTAAGAATTTCATCATCTTCAACTTTTTCAACCATGCCAATATACCGGACGCTCCTGTGTTTGGTTGTAAAGTTAATCATGACAAAGTCACCCACAGACAGATCTTTGTTTCCTGGATCACTTCTCTCATCCTCAGAGCTCTCTTCGTCATTATCAAGTGGGACAGGGACATCACTCTCCTCAGAGCTGCTAACTACAATTTTCCTTTTGGTTGCTTTCTTTTTCGGTTTTCCCTTTTCTTTGCTATTTTGCTTTTTCCCCGCCAGTTTCTTTTGTCTTTCTTTATAAGCCTCTTCAATTGCCTGCTTCTCGGGAGTATCAGTTATGATGGCTGTCTTCACACGCTTTCGTTTGGTTTGTGTTCTGGGGGGACATTTGGGAAGTGGTAGTATTTCACGAGGAGACACATATCCAGGTCGGCTGGGAACACGTGGCACATCTGAGTCAGCTGGCGAGGCACATCCATGTGGACCATGCACAGTGGATGGATAAGCATCAGCGGGTGAATTGTCTGCAGCGGGTGGTTCGTCTGCAGGTGGATCATCTGCAGGGGGTGGACCATCCAGATCATCTGCAGTGGCAGGCTGCAGCTCAAGGTTTGGCCGGTCTGACACCATGGATGGTGCAAACGCTTCATCAGGGAAAATGTCTTGGTTATATGGGAAAATCCCAGTGGACCTAAATCCAGAAGTGATGTTGCGTGGTGTCACTGCTGACATGAAAGCCTCATTCACAAGTCCTGCAGTCTGGTAGATGGAGACTGTTTTGCCGGGGTTAGACCTCATCAAGAGCACGGCTGTATTGGGTCTTGAACGGGCCATACACGGTCACATCGAGAGGCTGCATGCGATGGGATGTGTGGGGTGGGAGGGTGAGCAGAACAATTCCGTTGCTCTTGGACATTTCTATTGCCTTGAGTGAGATGTGAGCTTTTAGATTATCCAGGATTAGCAGCATGGGACGATCAAGGGTGCAGTTAGTGTGCTGTATCAGGTAATCAAGGAACTCAGGCCAGATGTCTTCATTCATCCATCCCGTTCTGGTGGCGGTACCTTTGGCTCCTGGAGGTGCTCCTGTCATGAAGCAATCCTTAAACTTGACTCTGGGGAAGACAAACATGGGAGGTATGGCATTTCCAGCAGCATTCACTGCACACACCACAGTCACCAGTTCTCCTCTTTCAGCCGATGTGACAGAACCAACTTGCTTTTTTCCTGTCTCTGTCACAACCTGATCAAATAGAAAGTTTAGAATCAATGGCATGTGCAACCAGTATTCTACTACTGGTCTAAAGGTACAATGAATTTCTTTTCATGTCCAGTTCACAGATTCACAACATTACCACAGCATTATACAAGTACCAGCACTTAACTGTCCACTGCACTTTTATATGCACCAGCACTTTACTGTCCACTGCACTTTAATATGCACCAGCACTTTAATGTGTACTAGAACCATACTCTTAACCTAATCTGTACCAGCATTTTTAATATGTGCTAGCTCTTTAATATGCTCTCTAGTGTATGTGTAGTTTACCTGCTGTGGCTTTTGTACTGTAAAGACACCTGTTTCATCCACATTGTAAATCATGTGTGGAGGGAAGGCATGCCTGTTAAAGATGAGAGGCAAAGTAAGAACCTTCTCAGAATCAAAGCCAAATCTTACAGGTAATGCCTCCGTAAAGCATTTGCGACTAAATAATTAATTCTGTCACCTGTCCATCACTACAGCCAGATTGTCAAAGAACTCCCTGACTGTAGTTTTATTGAAGGCTGTAGCCCTTCCCAGGGATGTTGCCTCTGGAGTTCGGATAGAGAGATGGCGACGTGCTAGGAAGCTGCGAAACCAATCTTCACCTAGAGTAGACAATTCATTATTATAAGATTTAGCTGTGTGCCAAGATCAGTTGGCCTTAATTAACCTACAGAATCATGTGATCTCTTGCACACCCTAGCCTACCTGCACATTGTGTCTTTGTCCAATTGTCAGGGACAGGGATATTGTTTCTTTCTGCATATTCAAAGGCCAGTTGACGGGACTTAACTGGAGGAAGGCCATGGAACTGTTCAGCTAGTTGTTTCAAGTGTTTGGCAAGCTCCTCCTCCATCTCATCTGTAATAATTCTCTTTGCCTTAGCTACTGCACCCCAGGCTACTGTTTTTACTTCCCCTTTCTCTTTTTTCTTTATGAATCTTAAAAGGCTTGACTTGTCAATATTTCTGTCCCTTGCAGCTGCTCTGATAGACTTCTTTCCTTCCTTGACCTCAGCGGCTGCACTCTCCATCTCCTCGAGGGGTGTTTTGCCCCAGGTTGTCTTCCTGGTGTATTGCCTTGGCATGATGGCTTTTCTACAATGTTTATGACATTTAAAATAAAAATGTAACATTACATATTAATTAATATGTAATTAATATTAATATTACATTACATATGCAATGTAATATTACATTAAAATATGTTTAAAACTAAACTTAACTTGTGCCTCATGGTGGGGTAAAGTGAGACACTGTATCACTTTACCCCACAGCATTTGTCTCAATTTACCCCACCTCCACCATTTTTGAAAAAATGACCTTTCTTAGCAATTCAGGCTAACCTTCAGCTAGCATCATCACATGGTTTTATATGTTGGTAGTTCATCAACAGGTATGATATAAGTTTTTCTACCTGAATCAATTTGCTTTGGCACAACAGTTGATTAAGTTGACAGCAAGAAAATTTACTTTTACATGCAAAAAAAACATTTTGTTGGAAAAAGCATGCTTACCTCAGCTAAATGAGCTTCTCTCCTTTATGGCCAAGGGGAAATGGAGGAGCTTGGAAACAAAATGGTCACATGGGCACAAATGTGTTCTGTTGCCTAGATACAGGGGTTGTCTCACATTACCCAGTGTCTCACTTTACCTCACTCTCCCTACTTTTTTACTCGTGGGCGAGTGTCTCGGGCTCAGAGGGTTAATAAAAATAAAGCAGAGCACATGCAGAAGACAACGGAATAACTGTTAAACACACTTTTATTTCAGAGCAGAGCTGCAGCTGATTTGACACATGAGACTCCAGGATTAATCTTAGCCTGGCTGTTAGCCTGCTCTGGACCAGGCTAGCCTCAAAGAATAAATCTCCATGGTTACTTGGCTGGGTTTAATTCAATCTGGTTTTGTGCAACCGAGATCAAGCTAAATTCATCCAGGATAACTTGAATATCCCAGATCAATCCCTTATCCTAGTTTCGTGCAACAGGCCCCAGCTGCTGAAATCAAAGTTCAGTCTGTTCACCATCACACACACTCTGCACTGTGAAGCAGATCTGAGACTCAAACACAAAAACATTCATCTGATTTCATCTCTGGTTATCAACATTTGAACTGTTTGACTAAAACACTTCATGATATGTCACATCTAAAAAATAGTCAACTGTTATTGGTCACTATTATGTCCTTTATACTTTCAATCATATTGTAAAATATTAAAATGTGGTAAACAAATGTTTTCAACAATCATCGTATAGTCTAATGTTTCTAAATGCTTTTAATAAAATCTATATGTTTCACCATTTGTTCATTTGATAATATCATGATTTCATTCATCAGTTGTCTCTCTTTACTGGGATTGATACATCCCCCCATGATAAAAAAACTATGTACCTCAGTGCAACCTACTCAAAATAACTATTATATTTCCTTTACATACTGTACATGGAGACATTTGCACCATAAATTAATGCAGAAAAGACACAAATTGTTGCAGAAAAATAAACTAGAATGCAGAAAATGAAGTGTCCCCCCCCCCCCATGTTGAACCCAAGGTCCCCCCCGCCTGACGTGGATCTCCTCATGTTATGTTGCCTCACGAAGTCATAATTAAAGTCAGAAAGTCAAAGGTATAACTACTATTCTAAAAGTCTGACAACATTATGGGATGGATCCCTACAGAGATAGACCTTTTAGTTAAAGAGTAAGAAGCTTTTAGTTTAACATGAATCAGCCCCGAAATCATCATCACCAAACCCACCAGACTCCATGTAAATAATCACTACTTTTAGCGTGTATAGAGCAGCATATCTCCACCAGACTCCATGTAAATAATCACTACTTTCAGCGTGTATAGAGCAGCATATCTACACCAGACTCCATGTAAATAATCACTACTTTTAGAGTGTATAGAGCAGCATATCTACACCAGACTCCATGTAAATAATCACTACTTTTAGCGTGTATAGAGCAGCATATCTCCACCAGACTTCATGTAAATAATCACTACTTTAGTGTGTATAGAGCAGCATATCTCCACCAGACTCCATGTAAATAATCACCACTTTTAGCGTGTATAGAGCAGAATATCGCCACATTTATTTCAGCTTGAATGTGTGATACACCCTTAAGGGATAACATAATAACCAGCGTAGCGTTTAGTACGAATTTCAAATTTTATTGGTAAGCAATATTAACGTAGCGGGGAAACAAAGAAAGCGGAACCAATGTGCGGGGATCGGTACACCACGGTGCCCAGGTGACGGACACTCTTTGGAGACGAGGATGGCGGTTTGTTTTCTCACTCACTGATGCCGTAATTCTGCTTTCCAGGTTGGTACTCGGTAAAATGACAAACGACGGTTTCCCTCTGACGTGTGTATGGTGTACTGAAGCTGTGGTGGGTTAGTTATGGAGTTTATGATGTGTAAAGGCGAGCTACAGAGCCGCGTTTGTAACCGGAAACGGGTTTCGTAAACAATAGAGCTAGCGGCTAGCTAACAGGTGTGTATCGTGGTGGGATCATAGACAGCTAAAGAAATGGACCAACAGGTCCCGTTGTTGCCATGGAGACCAGTGAAGTCTATTAGAAGCTCTTTCCCGGTGATGCTGAGCGTTACTGCGCAGACTCCAACTGAGCTTGAAGACGTAGATGTGACGTGAGTCTGAAAGCTGTAAGTCTTCTGGTAGCTGTGCAAGACAAATCTCAATCATTCCCAATCAGCAGAGATGGAGAGGTAGGTATATGTTAGGAGATAACGTAGACACAGGCTAATTACTGCTAACTAACATGCTAGTTAACATTAACATAGACACAGGCTAATTACTGCTAACTAACATGCTAGTTAACATTAACATAGGCACAGGCTAATTACTGCTACTAACATAGGGTTGTGTGTGTGATTCTGGGTGCTGGTGCTTCCATTCCCTGGTAATGAGTTATTTTGTGGTTTTCAACGTATCCTGACAGGATTGTTAATGTTAAAATGTTGTTTAACTCTTAAAGGGGAGTTCCTCCTAAAAGTTGTACAGAGTATTAGTAAAAAAATGTATTATAAGTTGAACTATTATCCCCAAGTGTATGATGGTTCATGTTTTGACTCTGAAGTCGTGTGAATATTTATTTTCAGCCAAAGAGGGTTTATGATTTCCATGATGACATTAGTATAATGGAGGAGTTTTGGAGGTAGAAAGAAGAGATATATATTATTATTGAAACGGTGCAGTAAGGGTGATATTTATTTTGGGAAGGACAAGACTATTTCTGGGAATTTGAGTGCGGAAGATTAAAGAAAATGGTGTTCGGGTTCTTAAATTGAAGTGAAACATGTTTCCACGAGGGGAACGTTGTTGTTGACGACTGTTTTATGCTTTTGTGTTTGGGAGAATTTGTAATAAACAGAGATTTGGAGACGAGGACGGCGGTTCGTTCTCTCACTCACTGACTCCTTGATTCTGCTTTCCAGGGTTTCTCCTTGAGAGTTAAGTAGTGAACCCCAATCAAGAAAAACATTTGTTACCACGGTTACTCAATTTGAACCCCCCCTCCCCCCTGGGGCAGACGTCAAGCTGGCGACTGGAGGAAGAAAGAAGGAGGAAGAGGAGGAGGAGCCTGCAGCAGTGAAGGAGGAAGAGGAGGAGGAGCCTGCAGCAGTGAAGGAGGAAGAGGAGGAGCCTGCAGCAGTGAAGGAGGAAGAGGAGGAGGCGCCTGCACCAGTGAAGGAGGAAGAGGAGGAGCAGCCTGCAGCAGTGAAGGAGGAAGAGGAGGAGCAGCCTGCAGCAGTGAAGGAGGAAGAGGAGGAGTATGTGGTGGAGAAGGTTCTGGACCGCAGAGTGGTGAAGGGAAGAGTAGAGTTTCTGCTGAAATGGAAGGGGTTCTCAGAGTAAGTATGAGTCTAGAATATTAATAATTGGTGATTTTGGTCCTGATATATATATATATATATATATATATATATATATATATATATATATATATATATATATATATATATATATACACACACACACACACACACACACACACACACACACACACACACACACACAGCATCACACAACAGCATCATTTTCGGCATTCTCAAAGTTGAAGGTTTGGTATTTTGACACTAAGGTGCAGACCCGCAAATAACCGTACACCATGGCAACAGATAAAAGGAATGATCCAAATTAGCAGCTAGAGTGAGAATGTATTTCCTAAAAAACAAAGTGTGAGGAGATGTTCTTCTGTCTGCACTCACCTTTCCAGTGAGGAGAACACATGGGAGCCGCAAGACCACCTGGACCTGGACCTGATCACCGAGTACCTGCAGAAACACGAGGAGGAGGAGAAGAAGAAGAAGAAGGAGGGCAAGAGGAAAGTGTCAGGGAGGCCTCGGGAGACTCAGAGGAGCGAGAGAGCAAGAGGATGAAGGAGGTAAGAGAGAGACTCACTCACACACACACACACACACCACAACACACACACACACACACACACACACACACACACACACACACACACACACACACACACACACACACACACACACACAGAGAGAGACACACGTGCACACAGAGAGAGAGAGAGAGATAGTCTTGATAATATTACTGTTGCTGTGTTTCTTATTGCGTAGCTGATAGATTTCAGATTGTTTAATATGACTTGTGCAGCCTCCATATTCAGGTTGTTGATGTTTAGGTTGTTTCCTAGCAACGGGTAATCACCAGTAAACAGACCAGCCTTTGGAGCCACGTGCTTCTCTGTTAAAGGTGTATTACACTGTTTGCTCCGTTATGGATGTGTGTGTTGTAATAGATGAGGCTTATTCTCAGTTTGTTTTACTGAGCAACATGTTCCAGTGTTTCCTCTGTTGGTTTTATTGTTGTGCATCGTCATGGTAACAGTTCTTCTGCCACGCTATCAGAAATGGGGCTGACGCACGTTGGCTGCCGCTCACAATACAATTGTTGAACTCATCATGCTGTTGTGTTGATGGACGATGAAACGAACATCTCCACCAAAACCGTCACCGCCCGGAGACGGCTTTGAAACGCAGATACCAAATTCAAGTTAGATGATTTCAGATGTCAGATGTTTATTCAATTAAATTTTATTTATATATCGCCAAATCACAACAACAGTTATCTCACTGCGCTTTCCATAAAGACCAGGTCTAGACCGGACTCTGGGATGTTATTTACAGAAACCCAAAAATTCACCAAGTGCAAGCTCTAGGCCACAGAGGCAAGGAAAAACTTCTTTTAAGAGGCAGAAACCTGGAGCAGAACCATGGCTCATGGTGGGGGGGCATCTGCCTCGACCGGTTGGGGGTTAGAGAGAGAGAAAGACAGAGACAAAGAGAGAGAGAGAATTGTAGCAGAGGGTGTCGAGCAGGAACATGGAGTCAGCAGGTGACTCCAACTACAGATCCAGACTCCACAGCTCCAGAACCAGAAGCACCTATGGGAAGTGATAGGAGGGAAAGGGAAGAAGCATACAGATAGAGAAAAGGTTGAGGAGAGAGGTGCTTCTAAATCATCCTAAATTGCTGAGTAAAGCAGGACATTGGTGGAGGGAATTTCTTCAAATTTTGCAAAAACATTCACATGAACTTGCAGATCAATTGACGAGTATCCCACCCAGAAAAGAGAGTTTTAATGGGATGAGGTTGCATACAGATGGAGAGGAGGAGGTATGTTCAGTTATTCTTTCCAAGTGAACACAGAAAGTTGTAAAAGCTGAATTAATTCAGCCGGTGCACACATCTCTGGTTATGTCCTGTTTTCCGGTGAAGTCCACAATAGCTGATTATCACAGCTTTTATTTTCTGTATCTACTGCAGTCAGATTCACTGTGTTCACTTGGAAGGAATTTCTGCACGTGGGTAGGCACTGGAAATGCCATTTTAATAATAATAATAATAATACATTTTATTTGTAATGCACTTTACATTTAAGACAAACCTCAAAGTGCTGCAGGTAAGATCATAGAAGCAAGGTAAAAACATCAGTGTAAAATATATGTAGATAGTGCAACAATATTATTATTATTACATAATTTTTAAAGGTCTCCATAGTCTGTGGTTTCTTTGAGCACGTTAAGAGGCTAAAAACACGTTAATAACTTTGCCTGTTGAAGCCTGTTGGCTTCTAACGCTAGCAGGAGGAGAACTCGGAGTAGCAGCACCAGTTGGTTTCATTTGTCTCGCTACCAACAGCACTACACCTTTAAAAATAAAAAATAAAACACAGCTACATGTTGAAAATGACCGGAATTTTCCTTTTAAGGAGCAAAACTTCCCATAAAAACTGTCCTGGAATTTGCAGAGGAGTCTCTCCCTGGAGTGTGATTGGATGTATTTGTGCGTGTGCATGTGTGTGTGTGCCTGTGTGTTTGTGTGTGTCACAAATGAATTAACCAGTGCATTTAAACATGATTTCCTGTTAAATGGAGGACACAGGCAGATGGATTTCATTTTTTTGGCCTTTATTTGCATACTATTATTTTTAATGGTATATGACATACCATCTAATACAACACACATAGTCTGGCCTCTGATGTCTGAATGAACTGAAGACCTGAGACGCTTCCCCATCCACCCATCCACATCCCCATCAGCGCTATCCGGCTGGGGTTTGGTGTCACCGGTAGTCTCCATCTTCTCCTCCGACTCCCCCTGCTTCTTGTTCACATCATAGAGGGACTCGCCTTCCAGGAACCCACATAGACCCCTGAACTCATCACCAAGCCCCCACCACTCCCAGTCGAGAGGGTCATCCCAACATTGCAATGACTCGACTGTTTAACTCGTCATCTGACTCCCCCCTACTCCAGTCCCCGTCTTCACTGTCGGATTCGCCTTCGCTCTCAGAGTCTTTGTCAGACCCCCCTGCTTCCAGTCGAGGTCTTTCTTGATGTTATTGCGTTTGCTTTTTGAGTCATTTCTGGTTCCTGCAAGCTGAATGTGTCCTTTAACTCATCATTCATATCAGAGCGGTCCAGTTTGGGTTCCTTTCTCTTGTGGACGAAAACTCATCAGATCCTCTTTCCTCGGAGACTCACCTTTGCTTTTTGTGCGTTTGAATTTCTTTCTGGAGAAACTCTTAATTCTCTTCCGAAGCGAGTGCTTTTTTGGGGAGGGCTTCTCCAGAGCAGACCTGGGCCTGCGTGGGGGGGGGGCTTCTGGATCTCCGTTATCTTCTTGGATCTCCATGTTCTTCAGCTCAGTCGGTAAAATAACTCCACGTTGCAGACAGATGTCTCTGTGCTTTTTCGACCAACAGTTCAACGTTGTGAAATGACTGAATGTGCACGGACATCCTGTATTTAAAGACTGCTCAGAGGCACCAATGATGTCACAATAATAATGTCACAATGATTCTGGTTCTGGTTCTGGTTCTGATTCTAATTCTCACATCAACGTTCTTTCATCAGGAAATGATGTCACACGGATTCTTGGACCGAGGGAACATTTTCAGTTTTTTACCCACCAGCCACTCAGCATCTCCACCAGCTGCTGTTTGGTGGGAAATTACATTTTATTCTGTATTATTTGACATCAGTTTAAAGTAATCTGGAGCACTTGCGTGTCATTTAGCAACCGGCACGCGGAGCGCACGGACCAAACGTCCTCAAAGTCAAAATGTCTTTATTAGTCTCCCTGAGGAGACATTAGTTGGGACACTGAGTAACTTTGCTGCAAGAGTTACAGCAGACACACAACAACAAGTACAGGGTTAAACAATTAAAAGACAAATGGACTGAAACATGTGGGCTACCTGCGTCCACGTTGTCAATATAAGACCTGGGGCGTTAGTCCTTTTGAGCCGTCATCTTATTATATGAAATAAGCTTTGCTGTTACGACGGGTGGGTTTTTGTCACGTTATAAAAAAAGCTAACTGGCTATAGTTAGCCCGTTTGTATGCTAGCGGACATTAACTAACGTGTGTGTGTGGTGTGTGTGTTGTGTGTGTGTGTGTGTGTGTGTGTGTGTGTGTGGTGTGTGGTGTGTGTGTGTGTGTGTGTGTGTGTGTGTGTGTGTGTGTGTGTGTGTGTGTGTGTGTGTGTGTGTGTGTGTGCAGGGCTGCCAACTCTCACGCATTGGCCGTGAGACACACGCATTTGACTGGTTTCACACGCGCACACGCCACACCCCCGATTTCTCACGCTGAAGTGTCAGCCCGGTCGGTCAAATTTATGAAAGATGA
This sequence comes from Etheostoma spectabile, assembly GCF_008692095.1. NCBI lineage: Eukaryota > Metazoa > Chordata > Actinopteri > Perciformes > Percidae > Etheostoma > Etheostoma spectabile. Next base: position 24,287 of record NW_022602860.1, on the reverse strand, counting down.
GTTTATCTATGTTTTACTGTTGAGCCACTTGTGATAGACTAGTTTTGCTTTCAGAGACTGTGAGGGGTTCAAGAGCGCTCCCTGTATGTGGAATTTTCAAATTGTCGCAAAATGAGAACATTTTTTTCACGAGCCATCCCAGGTGCATTTCCCCGGCTTCAGGTATGAGCTCTGAGTATCACAGACCGTCCGTCGCTTCGTGTCCACTCTCTCTGTAAAGATGGAGGTGAGCAGCGCGGCTGGTAGTGTAGCAACTTCAGTTCATTGTAGTGGACCCGCTCTGGGGGGGGCAGTGACGCGTTGCATCCATGCGTACACCTCCGATAAAGAGCAGCGTACGTACACCTCTAAAATGGGCCTCTGTGTCTGTCAGACGGTCTGAATGAGATCCACCATATCAGCGGAGGAATGACATGTACAGCAGACTATATTACAACTCTCCACATCTCGGACAACAGAGATGGGAGGAGTTATGTGCACAAAGTTGTAAATATGAGCAGAAATCTGGTGAAACACACCTGAGCTATACTATATATACTATAATATATATATATATATATATATATACACGATACTGCAACGTTGGGCCACTATTGTGCATCTCTAAATGTAACTGTAAATAATTAATTTGATGTTTTTTAAAATGAACAAATAGTCTTTATTTTCACAAAAAAGTAAAAACAGTAAGTGGGGTACAGAGGATGAGGGCCAAACATTACTGAACATTGGCACAAAGGTTAAAGGAATAGAACTTATGTAACTCAGTGGTTCTCATTCTTTAGAATTTCAGTGGTCTAAGTTGATCCCTCAACATTAATTTAACTTTGGGTCCCTGGTCCCTACACCAGGGACCCCTGGACCTGTTCTCCACAGACCCAAATCTTCTCAGCTGTTGCTGACATATGCTACTGTCTCTTCATGTGGTTCAATATGTTTGGCACATTGTCTGGGTCTGTTCTTATATAAGAAGAAGTTAATAATGTAAATGCTGAATGCCCTAAAACCTGTTGATACTACAACAATGCAAAGGTTCTTAACCTACAGTTTTGCACATATCATGTAAGACTTGATTTCTCCATTTTTTTTGCAAAAAAACTCTCCAGAAAGTGCCATTAATGGTTATTTTTCAATTTTTTTCCTGGGGGGGCATACCCCCAGACCCCCCTAGGGAGTCCCCCATCCCCCCACATATACCAAATCCCAATTTAAACCCTAAAGGATAAAGACCAAAAGAAATTGCTTTGTACACGGAAAAATATGGGTTGGCCCCCCCAAATCTCACTCCAAGGTTTTTGGAAAGTTGGCAGCCCTGTGTGTGTGTGTGTGGTGTGTGTGTGTGGGTGTGTGTGTGTGTGTGTGTGTGTGTGTGTGTGTGTGTGTGTGTGTGTGTGTGTGTGTGTGTGTGTGTGTGTGTGTGTGTGTGTGTGTGTGTGTGTGTGTGTGTGTGTGTGTGTGTGTGGTGTGTGTGTGTGTGTCCTAAACAACGTCTTTTGATGGATACATTTTAAAATTCTGCAATTTGTCTCAAATAAAACGATCATATGTCAAATTACACACGTCCAAATAACAATAGAATTCAATATTTTTTAGGGAAGCCATGAACCAACCATAGGGCTACACTCTGTAATACTGGTCACTTCTTTTCCACACTCCATCTGGAGTGAAGCTATATTGTCATTTAGTTGTTCAAATGCTCAATACTAGTACCTACTGTAGCAGTTCTAATGCTCAATACTAGTACCTACTGTAGCAGTATCAGTACTAATGCTCAGTACTAGTACCTACTGTAGCAGTAGCAGTTGTAATACTCAGTACTAGTACCTACTGTAGCAGTTCTAATGCTCAGTACTAGTACCTACTGTAGCAGTAGCAGTTCTAATGCTCAATACTAGTACCTACTGTAGCAGTATCAGTACTAATGCTCAGTACTAGTACCTACTGTAGCAGTAGCAGTTGTAATACTCAGTACTAGTACCTACTGTAGCAGTTCTAATGCTCAGTACTAGTACCTACTGTAGCAGTAGCAGTTCTAATGCTCAATACTAGTACCTACTGTAGCAGTAGCAGTTCTAATGCTCAGTACTAGTACCTACTGTAGCAGTAGCAGTTGTAATACTCAGTACTAGTACCTACTGTAGCTGTATCTATAATATATGGGCTATATGTATTATATATCTATAATATATGGATTATATGTATTATATATCTTATATTCAGCTCAATCTTTTTCCACAATGTGTTTAAAGTGACCCTGAATCAGCCTCTGGGTCGTTTTCACAGTGGAAGTATCAGAGTTAAAAGAAACCACCCGTGTATTATAATCTGTCAGGTATGCATCCAGAGGGGGGGGGGCTTGTTAGCTGTCAGTGTGTGTCGGCCTGGTCTTTACCCACGATGTTCCACTTCCGTCCTCTCTCTGTGTCGGCGCTCTAGTAAGTAAGTAAGTAAGTAAAATGTATTCGTAAAGCACTTTTCTCAGATGAAGATCACAAAGTGCTTCACAACAAAAGGAAACATTTAACAACTCTCATAAATACAGTGCATCACAAAAAACAAAAGAACAACACGTACACATAAGACCAGCCTAACCACCCTACACTCTAGTTAAAAGCCTCTTTTAAAAAGCAGAGATTTCAACTGAGTTTTAAAGTTTACCACACAATCTAAGCAGCGCATGGAAGGAGGCAAAGCGTTCCACAGCCTAGGTGCAACAACTTGAAAAGAGAGGTCCCCCCTAGTTTTAAAATGTGTAAGGGGGACAACTAATAGTCTCTGGCCTGTTGATCTCAGACTACGTGAGGATGTACGCAGCTGTATCAGGTCAGAGATGTATGGGGGTGCCTGTCCTTGTAGGGCTCTAAAAGTTAGGACCAAAATTTTAAAGTGCATTCTAAATATCACTGGTAACCAATGAAGTGAAGCTAAAACTGGAGTAATATGTGCCCTTTTACTCGTGTGGGTTAAAAGCCTAGCAGCAGAATTTTGGACAGTCTGGAGACGACAAAGATCCTTCTTATTAAGGCAAATAAAAAGACTGTTACAATAGTCTAAGCGAGACGAGATAAAAGCATGAATGATCATCTCCAACTCGGCTTTTGACACCAAGGCTCTTATCTTTGAAATGTTCCTTAATTGAAAGAAACAGTTTTTATAAGTTGTTTTGACCTTGTCCTCTGTCTCTGTGTTGGGGCTCTAACCTCCGTTCCCGTCCTCTGTCTCTGTGTCGGCGTTCTAACCTCCGTCCCCGTCCTCTGTCTCTGGGATGGCGCTCTAACCTCCATCATGGGTGCATCATGGGAAGTCCCCCAGCAGTCTAGGACTATAGCAGCAAAACTAAGGGATGGTTCAGGACTCTTCTGAGCCAGCCCTAACTAATTAATACTCTCTCTCTCTCTCTCTCTCTCTCTCTCTCTCTCTCTCTCTCCTCGTCTCTCTCTCTCTCTCTCTCTGTTTGTCTGTTGCTATAGAAACAGAGAAGAGGAGAGGGACCCAAACGTCACCACTGTCAACACTGTGACAAATCCTTCACAACATCTGGAACTTTAAAGATTCATCAGAGAGTTCACACTGGAGAGAATCTACACAGCTGTGATCAATGTGGAGCAGCTTTCACACTGAAGAGAACCCTATTAATACATCAACGCAGTCACACTGGAGAGAAGCCCTACAGCTGTGATCAATGTGGTAAAACCTTTACTGATAGTAGTGGCCTTAAATCTCACCAGCTTGTTCACACCGGAGAGAAGCCATACTGGTGTGAATACTGTGGGAAAATGTTTTCTCGAAGTAATGCCCTTAAAATACATCAACGCATTCACACTGGAGAGAAGCCGTACAGCTGTGATATATGTGGTAAAACCTTTTCTGAGAGCAGTGGCCTTAAATCTCACCGACGTGTTCACACTGGAGAAAAGCCGTACTCGTGTAAACAATGTGGGAAAACGTATGTTGTGAGTAGCAGCCTTAAATATCACCAACGTGTCACACTGTGGAGAAACCATACCGGTGTGATCAATGTGGGAAAACCTTTACTACTAGTAATGGCTTTAAATATCACCAGCGCATTCACACTGGAGAGAAGCCGTACAGCTGTGAACACTGTGGGGAAACATTTTCTCAGAGTGGTAGCCTTAAAGCTCACCAGCGCAGACACACCGGAGAGAAGCCATACTCTTGTGAACAATGTGGGAAAACGTTTTCTGTGAGTAGTCGCCTTAAATCTCACCAACGTGTTCATAGTGGAGAGAAGCCGTACCCGTGTGAACACTGTGGAAAAAACGTTTTCTGGCAGTACTCACCTTAAATCTCACCAACGTGTTCACACTGGAGAGAAGCCGTACTGGTGTGAACAATGTGGGAAAATGTTTTCTCACAGCTGTAACCTTAAACGACACCAGTGCCTTCACACTGGAGAGAATCCGAAATAGTCTGAACAGGTACATTAGCTTTAAATAAGCAAAACTACAACGGGACACATGAAAGTGCAGCTTCAAGAGAAAACTATCATCTATCTATGTATTTAGAGAGATATGTGTGTATATGTTAATTAATCAAGTATCCTGTCTATAAATTAGGGCTGCACAATTATGGCCAAGGTGATGATTACGATTATTTGATTTTAACCAACAGCATAGTCACCAAGGCTATTTATAACTGCATCCATATTGTGTTACATTCCTCTTATGTTGACGTTGTATGTTGTACAAACCTACAGCTGCAACACATGGAACATTATCTGAAATAGCTTAGGATATATATTTTTTTAATGTATCTCTGTGAAAGCTCTGTCACTGTTTTCTACAATAACTGATTCAAATAGCTAGGGAGAGGGGGGGGTGCGATGGACGTACTCACAGCGAGACGCCTGACTCATTAGGCTCCGTTACTCTACCAACTGAAGTTAGTTGCGTTTAATAACTGCTTCTGTGTTTTTCGCCGTAGAGCCTGTGAGCTAACAGACACCGACTAGCACCCTAGAGCCCTGTGAGCTAACTAGCACCCTAGAGCCCTGTGAGCTAATAGACAACAACTAGCACCCTAGAGCCCTGTGAGTTAACAGACAACAACTAGCACCCTAGAGCCCTGTGAGCTAACAGACACCGACTAGCACCCTAGAGCCCTGGGAGCTAACAGACATTAACTAGCAACCTAGAGCCCTGTGAGCTAACAGACACTAACTAGCACCCTAGAGCCCTGGAGCTAACAGACACTAACTAGCACCCTAGAGCCCTGTAAGCTAACAGACGCTAACTAGCACCTAGAGCCCTGTGAGCTAGTACAGTGGGGTTCGAAAGTTTGGGCCCCCAGTTAAAACTTTCTTATTAATGTGCATAAAGAAGCCAAGAAAAGATGGAAAAATGTCCAAAAGGCATCAAATGACAGATTAGACATTCGTAAAAAATTTGTCACAAAAAGTTTTATTTCATCATTTGGACTATCAAAATAACAGAAAACATAGAAATGACATATTATTATTACATTATGTTGAGATCAGGAGATGTGAAGGCCATGGCAAAACCTTCAGTTTACGCCTCGATGTAATCCCCGTGGATTTTGAGGTGTGTTTAGGATCATTATCCGTTTGTAGAAGCCATCCTCTCTTTAACTTGAGCTTTTTCACAGATGGCATCAAGTTAGCGTCCAAAATTTGCTGAAATTGTATTGAATCTATTTTTCCTTCTACTCGTAAAATGTTCCCTGTGCCATGAGAACAGCTGATTGTGTTCAGGGGGGGGGGTTGCGAGCTTTTGGCTAATTCTGGCATTTTTAACCCATGTATAATCATTTGTTTTATAATTTGATCTGTCTTCTCTTCTTAAATAAACTGAACTGAGTTGAACTTTGACATTAGTTCTTCTTATTTTACAGATTTATTCTTTTTACAACACTCTTGTGACATCATACTTGACAGAGAAATTCACTTTATAAGTCTTTTATCTCATATTCTCTGTAGTAGTGTCTTACAATATTATAACTTTCATGCTTATTATATATATCATATCTTGCTGTCATATATCTTACATGCTTATTATATATATCTTTAATGCTTATATATGCACATTTAACAAAACTGTGTTTCTCTTTGCTCTCTCTCTTTTTCTGTGTTGCTGCTGTTTCTTACAAGAGGTCATAAATGTCTCACTGTTGTATATCACAGAGATAGCAAATGTCTTAGATTCAAGGTCATTTAAAGTACAAGTCGTTCTCTTAGCGTAGGCATAAACCAGATAACGATGTATCAACAACTGTGAATAAAGGAACAGAGCTGCAGAGAAATCGCTGAAGTTCCCCGAGAGTGATGCTGGAGATAGGTTGCTCTCTTCGCAGGGTTCTTCCCTCTTGCAATTGTCTATCAAACTGCTAATTTGCCGTCTGAGTCTCTTTTCTTGCTTGACCGTGTTTATTTAGTAAGTTAAAGTGTTATGAACCTGACATTTTCTGGTGCCGAAACCCGGGAGTCAACAGCTGAGGAGTCCAGGACCGCGCTCGATCAAGGCCGGAGAATCTGTTAACAGCCGTCCACCCTTTGTGGGACGGGGCCATAGGTTGATCCGGCGCTGCCCTGGCACCTCTCGGTGACGACTTCCACGGTCAAGGAGCGAACAGACACGGGTGAGTGATGCAGTTTTTATGCTTCTGAGTGGACACACGTTCTACTGCAGGAAAGGTGCACAGGGGGCCTGGGGTCCCGTTATTGCAAAGCTAAGTGAAAGTATCATTGATGTTTATTCTTACTGTCTGGGACTATATTGAGTAATATATTCTGTTGCTTGGGGCCAGATATAAAGCTTGAAGTAAGTGTAAAGTTGGTGTTATTTTCGGTCTGGGACACAGCTGAGGCGATAACAGGGAAATATCAGTTGATATTTTCAATGAGACATTTTCCCCGGGCGGGGAAACGGGAATGTCAAGAGGCCCTTCTGATTAATTTCAGAAGTTCGGCAGGGTGATCACATGCTTATTGATAGCGCTATCTTGTGAGTGTTGTTTTGTGAATTTGTTTGTGTTTTTACTGTTTTGTGTTTTTTGCTGTTATACGCTATGTGTGTTGATTCATAGCGGGTTACTGTTTTGTGTGTTTATGTTACGCTATGTGTGTTGATTCATAGCGGGTTACTGTTTGTGTTTTTTGCTGTTATACGCTATGTGTGTTGATTCATAGCGGGTTACTGTTTTTGTGTGTTTACTGTTACGCTATGTGTGTTGATTCATAGCGAGTTGTTGTGTTGTTTGTGTTGTTTGAAAGAAATAATTATAAGGTTGGTGCTGCACAGCGGTTTATTGTGATAAACTTGTGGTTCGTTGTGGGACTTTGCCTGGACCAAGGCAACAGGTTGGTGCAGCGCAGCTTTTATTGTGGGATTTGTGAGTTGTGAAGTAAATTTGGGAGGAGATATGGGTCAGAAACAGAGTGTAAAAGTCCCTAAAGATGTGAAATTTATGGAAAAAATCTTCCCGGGAAGCATAGAATTTGTGAAAGAATGGGTAGATGAGTATGGTTTTGATGGAAAGCACAGATTAGCGTCTGTGAATGGTTTACTAGAGCAGGCAGAGACAGAGATTGAGAGAAAGTAAAAAGAGAAAGAATTAAAAAAGGGACCAGCTACAAAATGTGCTATAAAAGACAAAATTCCAGGTACAGAATGTACTGTAAAAGACAAAGGTCCAGGTATAGAATAAAAAATAATATAAAAATATTATTTTTATATTAATATTTTTATATAATATAAAAAAATAATTAAAAAAGGGTTAGGAACCACGGAGGGCTCGCTGATCCCACTCTGAAGTCCAAACGAAAAGGAAGCAATTTCAAACAGCGGGGGTAAGTTGAAGTTTCATTTAAGTTGAAGTTTTGCTATAAACAATTTGAATTGGATATTGAGACACTTTGTGGGACAGATATTGACCGTGGTTCCACTGAGGGTAGTCGGTGAAAGTATATCTTTGTTTTGGGGAATTTTGGGTTGTGTACAAAACAGGAGAAAAAGGTTTTTGTTGTCACCCAGATTGTTTGGTATGACAGAGAAAAAGAGCCAATTGACATCATTTCATCCAATACGGACTAGAACGGGGTGACGAATAGATTTCAAAATCATACAGATAAACAGTCATCATAGCTGCTTATCAGGAATTTCATCGAAAAGAAATCTATCACAGATAAACAGTCATTGTAGCTTTAAATGGAGTTACAGCTGTTTGCAGGTTTTCCCGCAAAGTTTACCGAGAACTAAACTAGGCCGTATAGTGACGATTATACGTAAAAGAAGTACTTCGGCTGCTTGTTTAACTATTTTTGGAAATGTATAACAAGAGCACAAAATCACACGTTTCTTCAGGGCCGGTAGTGGATGGAATGATGACGAACCATGGTCCGCAGGCTTTAGAATGCTTGGTTTATTAGGACAACAAAACACAGGTTTCCTGAACATGGTTCTTTAAGTTACAGGTAAACTTCTAAATCCTGCTAAAACAGGATTTAGAAGAAAAAGAAAAATTATTGAGAGGGGGAAAGACGATAAGCACCCAAGATCTGATTCAAATAGAAAAAAACAAAGAAGGTTTTAGTCAGTGGATGAAAGAAGCCACTCGTAGGGAAAGGAAACAGATAAAAAAACTAGTTACTAAGGAGGGAACAGGTAATGCTGTTGAAACACAGAAAGGAGATATAAACACTGTCACTAATGCATTTTCCCTCTATCCGAGTCTTAAAGATGGCGATCAGCTGCTCAACCCACCACCACCCTACCCTCCCTCATTTTCCAACATCCAGGCCGAAGGGAGAAACACCGTCCGTGTCTCCCCCAGAAGCAAGCACCAGGAGCGGACCAGATCCCACACAGCCCCCACCTCGCTGCAAGCTCTCTCTCTACAAGCAGCCACGCCCTCTCCCCCACCTACATCTGACAATAACAGCAGCATCGGGTACGGTCATCCAAATGCTACAACTCAGCTGGACAAGCTGAAAAGAAGAAAACTAACTTTGACAGTGTCAACATTGGCTGGAGAGGGGGGGGGGCAAAAGCAAAGGCGAAGCGAGAGGAAAGGCAGAGGGCGAGGTGGAGGGCAAAGGCCAGCAGTGGACCGAGACACATGTCTCAACTGTGGAGGAAGAGGTCACTGGGCAGACGAATGCCCATCCCAAAACAAGAAGGGGAACGACAACCGAGGGGCCCCCAGCTGGGTATCACACCTACAGCAGCAACGGGCGGACGAAAGGGAGGAGGGGAACGGGAGTGGTGGAGAGTCTGAGCCAGTCTGCACCGGATAAGGGAAGTGAAAATGCAAAAAAACACTAACTAACCTGCTTGCAATGAAGTAAATGCTTTCACACGCTACAGCCCATAAACATCACACTCTTCCACACACGATAGGGAGAATTCTAGACGCATATTGTCAACTAGGGAAAGAAAAAACTTGTAGAAGGTATTCCTACTTATGCAATGTTTTTATCTGAGGTGTATGAATTGGCTACTACGATCTTAAAGGTGTAGGGAAGGGATGTAGAGTTTGGTTTATTTCGGTTACAAATTATGTGCAAATTATGTCCAAAAATCTTTATTTTGCATATCAAAAGCTTCCTAGTAGAGTAGTTCTTTAAGAGGTGCAAGTGGAGCGATTGTCCCAGAAATTTTTATCTCCCATGGATGTGTGTACATAGGGATCTAAATGATTCAGAGCAGGAGAGAAGGGAAAAATGGTTTTTGCTCTCTCCTGTGTCCAGTGAATTTGTTAGGTAGGGATCTATTGTTCGGAAGAGGAGTTATCTCAAACTCCTACAGGTCTCAAGGTTGTGAGATTAGAAGTCACAGCCAGTCTGACTATGTTTTCACATACACACACACACACACATCTTAGCTGATTTTTTCAGTGGTGTATCTCTCTCTGGGTCAGGCTGCAGGCCTGCTTCCTGAGGCCAGAGATGTGATTTAACCCCTTGCTGACTTCATGTCAGAACTAAACTTACATTCCACTTATTTTGTCTCATCAGAAACAGAGGACGTTTGTTGAAGATTTTTTTCGAAGAAGATACAGATGAGCTTGAGTGTGCTTACATGTACTGGCTTGAATATAGATGTGCAGTAGAAGTAACCTTGATAAGAAGAGAATGTTTTTCAGAATCCAGCACTCATACGCTCATATCTCTCTTTTGTCTAACCTTCCACAGATCAGTGGAGAAACTTGGGACACTTTGTCCTAGACTGTGACCAGCTGACTGACTTAAATGTGAAAAATCTCATAAAAATTGTCAGCCTGACGTCATCAAACCGCGCACAGACTTCAGGCCCAAAAATTATCAGTAGCCTCTGAAACAAGATGGAATCCGACCGGTCTTTAACTCTCTATTGAAAGCAGGAGTTATTGTGCCATGTCGCACGCCTATTTTCCCCGTCAAGAAAATTCGTGATAAGGGGAAACCGCTCAAATGGCGTTTTGTTCAGGACCTCAAAGCAGTAAATGCAGCGGTCCACGCACGTGCACCTAACGTACTACACCGTACAGTAGGCTATTCTTCAAGGAATTCCAGGGGGGCACAATATTTTTCTGTAGTTTGTTTGTCTAACGTTTTTTTTTTTTTTCAGTGTTCCAGTGAACAAAGACAGCCAATTCTGGTTTGCATTCTGTGGATGGTAAGGCATACACATTCACACGTTGCAAGAAAACTTCCCAGACTGATAAGGATGTATGGCTGTTAGATGGTTGCAACTTGTGTTAGTGGCCTATATCAGAGAGATGACGGGCCCTGCTTACCTAAGAATTGGTAGCTAAGATGAGCCATGGCGGGGGCCATGTCTCAAATGGGAGGAGCAGAAGGTGTTTCACACCTTCAAAGGTTTCAATTCTTACTTAAAAAATTTTTTTTATAATAATAATGATAATCCACATATAGCAATAGCATGGGCAGGGCCATGTGCCAAAGGGGCAAGGGCTATTATTGTTAATGACAACATGGTCTTCCCAACATTTGCATAAAGGGTAAATTTTGTAAAGCGGGCATTTGAGCATATCATGATGAAATTTGTTCATCTCACACCGACAGAGGGGAAAAAGACGGTTGTCAAGAGATAGCCACACGTTAAGAACAAAACTACGTACTAGGAATGAGGGTAAGAACGCGCAGTAATCTCCGTTTGAGATCCTTTTTGGCAGAACACCCTGTGTGAGGGTTAGAAGCTTCTAGAGCTTCTGGGCTCTGTGTGAGCATGAGATGTTAGAGTAGGGTGTACAACTGTCTTCTGCTCTCTCTGACATAAGAATCCAGGTTTCTGCTGCCTTGCCCTACCCAGCTGGAGGACCGCTCCACATGCTGCAGCCAGGAGATTTCGTGGTCGTGAGAAACTTCAGGAGGAAGAACTGGCAGTCCAAACACTGGCAAGGTCTCTCCCAGGTTCTTCTGGTCACCCACAGCAGTGAAGGTTGCTGAAGAGGACAACGCGGGTCCACGCATCACACTGCAAGAGGGTTCCAATACCGGAGGACAAGCCAGTCCCGCCAGACGCCCGGACGGAAATCCGTGACCTGATAGATGGCGTTCTGTGTCACCAACGTTGCAACACGACACACACCAGAAATGAGGCAGTGGTAAAGACTGACTCCGACGGTGTGTCACGTGCTGGTGGACGAACCTCTGACACCAGAAGAAGTCCACAATACCAGCACCACAGCGGTACTGCACCGCCCAGCCACCCACACACACACACACACAGCACATTCCTGAAGGGCACAGCACTCGCTGTGACGATGGAAGAACACAGGAAGAGAAAGACATGGTGTATGACACAAATGTATTCTTGTTTTCTGTTTTCTGTCTGTGGTTGTGGGGGTGCATTTTTTAACCAGATATGATAGAGCTAAATCTGACCAATATAATGAATGTGGCCCAATGCAAAACAATGATGTATTAAACCACCTGTAAATGATACTTTTGACCTTATCTTGGCCAAAAGGGTGGCCGCTCCTAAGGGAGGGTCGAGAAGGAATTTTCCCTTTCAGAAGAAAAGGTTTTCGCCTTCTCCTTGATAAGTATACAACCTTTCTGTGAGTACATTGTGATGACGTGATTATTGAAAACCATAAACTGGAGAGATAATTGCTGATGTTTGTTAAATGTACAACAGGAGGGAAATGACAGAGAAATTCACTTTTATAAGTCTTTTATCTCATATTTCTCTGTAGTAGTGTCTTAAAATATTATAACTTTCATGCTTATTATATATATATTCATATCTTGCTTGTCATATATTCTTACATGCTTATTATATATATCTTTAATGCTTATTATATGCACATTTAACAAAACTGTGTTTCTCTTTGCTCTCCCTCTTTTTCTGTGTTGCTGCTGTTTCTTACAAGAGGTCATAAATGTCTCACTGTTGTATATCACAGAGATAGCAAATGTCTTAGATTCAAGGTCATTTAAAGTACAAGTCGTTCTCTTAGCGTAGGCATAAACCAGATAACGAATGTATCAACAACTGTGAATAAAGGAACAGAGCTGCAGAGAAATCGCTGAAGTTCCCCGAGAGTGATGCTGGAGATAGGTTGCTCTCTTCGCAGGGTTCTTCCCTCTTGCAATTGTCTATCAAACTGCTAATTTGCCGTCTGAGTCTCTTTTCTTGCTTGACCGTGTTTATTTAGTAAGTTAAAGTGTTATGAACCTGACAATACTTCAGTTTATCACAAACATTCAACATCAACACACATCTGGAGATACGTGGTTTCATTGGACAAGAAGGGGAAAAACCTGAAAAGTAACTAGAAGCTCCCCTTCAGAAAATGGCGTAGTGTTGTGGCGATGTTGTGCGTCCATGTTGGTAAAACCTCGGCGCTCTGCATCGACCTCTCTTTTTTTCCCATGAGCTGATGTTTTTGAGGATAACAGCTGATTCAGTTCTTAGCTCGCCGCCACAGTGGTCCGACCGTTCTCTTAATACATCCATGGGTCCGACCGCTCCCACACCTTACACTTCTTCTACTGCTTTTTAATAGCGCCTTGCCACCAGAGAAGAAGAAGCTGAATACGTTGGCACAAAAAAGAAAGCCCAGGTCTGGTGTAGTGGTTATAGCCGGTGTGATTTATTTTTATTTTTCTTCTTTTCAGTTTTCATTAATTTCTTTTTACTCAGTAACGATAGGATTGTAATGTAGCAAAATACAATCCTTCATTTAAAATCAAGTACATTTGAAAACTACTTGAAAAGTACACAACAAAACTGCTCAATACAGTAACGTAAGTAATGTATTTATTATTTTCCACCTCTGCCAATACCTCACTGTCCAGTGTGTATTAAATGAACCAAATGAGTGAACAATGTGAATTTCCCCTCACCAGATATACGTATAAAGGGATGTCTTTCTTCTACATCTGTGTTACTTCTTGACATTAATAGAATAATTCTACAACGTATGAATTTTGGTGTCGATGTGCATTTGATCCGATGACGCTGTGACGTCTTCATAACTTCAGAGTCAGAGAGACGTCAGAACCTGTCCAACCTGTTCCAAGGAATCTTATAGTTTGCCTATAATCTCTCTAATCTCTTATTTCTAATCATTATTTTAGAGATGGACATATATTTTAAATATAAAAAAAAAATTCAAGTATTTTATTCATTAGCATGTTATTTGACGTGAGCTTTTACTTGAAAAGTAAGAGAGAGAGCCTATGTTTAAAGTATTTTATTCCAGATGCAAGCTTTTATTTTGAAATTTAGATCTCCGGGACGGCACCAGGTGGGACGGCATGACATGGGACGCTCCAGGCTGCAGCCATACACTCTTGGACCACTCAGTGTGAGAGAAGTCCCCCATCAGATGATGGAGTTCTACTATCTGTCCACTAGATGGAGCTAACTGACCATCTAATGAGCTAAAGATCAGCAACTTGTACAGCAGCAGGTTTCTCTCCAAGTGGCCTCCGTGTGACATATACATCGACGTATACGTTGTACATTTAGCTTTTAATACTACCTTGATACTTCCTCCACAACAGCCCCTGTTTCTCATGTGGCCCCTTGGGAAAATGAATTGCCCCCCCTTTTCTAGGACAACGTTGTAGAAGACTGGCTAAATTATTCACATACGTCTGCTCCTACAGGCTGTTTAACCCTCTATTGCATGTTGTTGCCATATGGCAACAAATTCTTTTTCTTAGTGTTTTTCACATAAACCATGTAAAATGCATTGTTTTTGTTTAATTGTGTAAATAGGTCTTTTGTTTTGAAGTTGTACTCATTTGATGACTTCACATACCCACAGAGTCCTGTCCCCCCCCCCCCCCCCCCCTTTTCCAGACATGTGCCACACTAAGGCTCACGCTCCAGGATCAGCCAAAATGTCGTTGTTTTTCTCAATTTTAGAAGCATTTCTTTGAAAAATAAAAATTCAACTGTTATCTGGAATAAGTAACCTTTAATTTGTCATCATTTAAACCAGTTAAAATTTTGTATTTTTTCTGTAAAAGGCTCAAATTAATTTGTTGCCATATGGCAACGTGAACTGTGTACATTTTGCCTAATGGGCTCAATTGAATTACTATAACTTTAGGCTACTCTAACACTATGTTTGCAAATATTTATAATGTTTTGAAAGAAAAACATGAAATGTATTTATATTATGTTATTCCAGCCATTTTGTAATAATATATTATCTAAGTTATTAATTACACACTAATGTAAATGAATTGCTCAACAATTAAAATGAGTTATTCCAAAGGAAAATCATGTTGGCACACTCAAATTATGTGTTGGTCCCTGACATTTATAGTCAATATACCTTCTGATTTAAAAAGGGAGTTCCTAAAGGAAGATTATGGATCAGAAATATGTTTTCAGTGGCCATATAGTTCAGTAATTGTAAGTTTAGTCAGGGTGTTGTGCTTATTTTGCCCCTAATCAAGTACATGGTATCCGTGTGTCTTGTTTCAGGTGTATATGACACACTTATTACAGTGTTATTATTAATAATTATCAAAACTACAATTAAAACTAAACTAATTTGACTGTAAACACATTGGGCTATACATGTTGATACATATAGGTGAATTTGTTTAGTAATTATTTCAATAAAAGCATGTTTTTGGCACTTTCCACGAATGCGCGTTGTTGCCATATGGCAACAAATTACCAACTACCCCCCTTCAATTTTTATTTTTATTTTTTCCTACAATTACATAATTTAAGCATCCTGGAGTAATAAAAACACATCAGACATTTTTACCATGTTTAGAAAATAATTCATGCAATAGAGGGAAGAAGCTAGCTGTGTGACACATACATCGACGTATACGTTGTACTTTTAGCTTTTAATACTTACTACCTTGATACGTCCTCCATAACTTCCTCCCCTGTTTCTCATGGGGCCCCTTAGCATCTGTTCCCTGTAATGTTTTTGTTTCTTCAGTTTTTTGGAGCTGGCACAGCATCGTGAAAACGTTGATCTACTGTCAGCTGTTGTCAGAGGACGCAGGGGAGGGAAACAAGAAATAAAAACACAAACACTCAAAACCAAAACTGCAGATCCGCTCACTCACAGTCATGAAGTCGTTTCCTGTATATCGGTAGTTTAATGTAAAAGAAATACAGACACTTCATGATCCTTTTCTGTGTGAAAGGGCCGCACACACCTCGTAAAAAACATACAGACTATAGTGTTTGTCCGCTTGTAGAGCAGATAGTTAAGTTCTGGCTGTAATAGGCCTGTGTGGTTAACTCAGCTGCAAACCCCAATATTAGATCTCTTTGGTTGGTCTGGAGTCCGGTCAGGTCTACCCGGCAACACTGAAGCCCGGGATGGGATAGGAGCGACAACTCTCCAATACGCACCACCACGCTGCTCTCTGGCCGCTGTCGCCAGTTTGGTGATTCTGGTGAACCGTAGTGTTGAACATCAGCTCCTCTTACGTTACACGTGCAATGGAGCCGGCCTGCAGAGTTAAAACACTTCTATTGGAGGATTGTAATATATGGTCTACTGGTAAAGCATCATTAATCACTTTAAGGGGGGGGTATGTTTTGTCCCCACCGGGCCTAAAATAATTCAGCTGAGTCAGGGACATGTAGACCAGTAAGGGGGTAATCCCATAGACCGTTAATATTAATAATATAATCAATATCTATACAGTCTATGGGTAATCCCAAGCATCCCTTTATTTCTTTCAGCTAGAATATAAAGTGCAGCTTCCAGCATGAAGCGTATCCCACAATCCACAATCTGTGCTCCAGAGACCCGTCGACAAATGTGAGTAGATATTAAATTTATTTCTGCTGCAGTCAGGAGAAAGATGCTTTTATTGTTTTAATTTGGAGATATTCTCCTCACCCAAGAGGGAGGGAGCGGAGAATGTAAAGGTAAATGTCAAGCAGTGAAAAAAAAAAGTACTAAGGTAGTAAATATTAACAGCTAAATGTACTTTAAGTAACAAAAGTAATATGTGACACGGAGGCCACTTGGAGAGATACCTGCTGCTGTACAAGTTGCTGATCTTTAGCTCATTAGATGGTCAGTTAGCGCCATCTAGTGGACAGATAGTAGAACTCCATCATTTGATGAAACTCAGTACACAGAGACCTCAAACTGTCTGACAACAACAGGAAGGTGACAAATGTGAAGGAGGATCAGTCCTATCCTGATCATCCAGACAGATTTGACTACTGGTGTCAGCTGCTGTGTAGAGATGGTCTGACTGGTCGCTGTTACTGGGAGGTCGAGAGGAGAGGAGAGGTTGATATATCAGTGAGTTACAGAGGAATCAGAAGGAAAGGGGACAGTGAAGACTGTGTGTTTGGATTTAATGATCATTCCTGGACTCTGAACTGGTCTGATGGTGGTTACTCTGTCTGTCACAATAACAGAAAAACAGACCTCACTTCCTGCTCTGTCTCTAACAGAGTAGCAGTGTATGTGGACGTTCCTGCTGGCTCTCTGTCCTTCTACACAGTCTCCTCTGACTCACTGATCCACCTCCACACCTTCATCACCACATTCACTCAGCCTCTCTATCCTGGGTTTGGGGTCTGGTCTGGTTCCTCAGTGTCTCTGTGTCCTCTGCAGGACTGAGAGTCTCTCCTGTGGACAGAAACACTGACTGAAGACCAGCTGCTGAAATCAAAGTTCAGTCTGTTCACCATCACACACACTCTGCACTGTGAAGCAGATCTGAGACTCAAACACAACAACATTCATCTGATTTTATCTCTGGTTATCAACATTTGAACTGTTTGACTAAAACACTTCATGATATGTCACATCTAAAAATTAATCAACTGGTATTGGTCACTATTATGTCCTTTATACTTTCAATCATATTGTAAAATATTTAAAATGTGGTAAACAAATGTTTCTATAAACAATCATCATATAGTCAATGTTTCTAAATGCTTTTAATAAAATCTATATGTTTCACCATTTGTTCATTTGATCATATCATGATTTCATTCATCAGTTGTCTTTCTTTACTGGGATTGATACACCCCCCCATAATAAAAACCTATGTACCTCAGTGCAGCCTACTCAAAATAACTATTATATTTCATTTACATACATAAAGACATTTGCACCATAAATAATGCAGAAAAGACACAAATTGTTGCAGAAATGAAGTGTCCCCCCCCCATGTTGAACCCCAGGTTGTGTCATATTTTCAACTCCTAATTAAAGGTAAAGTTTGCGTCCACTAAAGGTTCAGTTGTTGTCTCTGACAGACTCAGATTATTATTCTAATAATATTATGGGATGGATCCCTACAGAGATAGAGCTTTAGTTAAAGAGTAAGATCCTTTTAGTTAACATGAAACAGCCCCGAAATCACCATCACCAAGCCACCAGACTCCATGTAAGTAATCACTACTTTCAGCGTGTATAGAGCAGCATATCTCCCCACCAGACTCCATGTAAATAATCACTACTTTTAGCGTGTACAGAGCAGCATATCTCCACCAGACTCCATGTAAATAATCACTACTTTTAGCGTGTATAGAGCAGCATATCTCCACCAGACTCCATGTAAATAATCACTACTTTTAGTATGTATAGAGCAGCAAATCTCAACCAGACTCCATGTAAATAATCACTACTTTTAGTGTGTATAGAGCAGCATATCTCCACCAGACTCTGTAAATAATCACTACTTTTAGTGTGTATAGAGCAACATATCTCCACCAGACTCTATGTAAATAATCACTACTTTTAGTGTGTATAGAGCAGCATATCTCCACCAGACTCTATGTAAATAATCACTACTTTTAGCGTGTATAGAGCAGCATATTGCCACATTTATTTCAGCTTGATGTGAGATACAACCTTAAGGGATAACATAATAACCAGCGTAGCGTTTAGTATGAATTTCAAATTTTATTGGTAAGCAATATAACGTAGCGGAAACAAAGAAAGCGGAACCAATGTGCGGGTCTCGGTACACCACGGGGCCCAGGTGACGGACACTTTCCTCCTCTTTGGAGACGAGGATGGCGGTTTGTTTTCTCACTCTCTGATGCCGTAATTCTGCTTTCCAGGTTGGTACTCGGTAAAATGACAAAAGACGGTTTCCCTCTGACGTGTGTGTGGTGTACTGAAGCTGTGGTGGGTTAGTTATGGAGTTTATGATGTGTAAAGGCGAGCTACAGAGCCGCGTTTGTAACCGCGGGAAACGGGTGTCGTAAACAATAGAGCTAGCGGCTAGCTAACAGGTGTGTATCGGGGTGGGATCATAGACAGTTAAAGACATGGACCAACAGGTCCCGTTGCTCTGGACGGAGACCAGTGAAGTCTATTAGAAGCTCTTTCCCGGTGATGCTGAGCGTTACTGCGCAGACTCCAACTGAGCTTGAAGACGTAGATGTGACTTGAGCAACCTGTCTGAAAGCTGTAAGTCTTCTGGTAGCTGTGCAGAGAAATCTCAATCATTCCCAATCAGCAGAGACGGAGAGGTAGGTATATGTTAGGAGATAACATAGACACAGGCTAATTACTGCTAACCAACAGGCTAGTTAACATTAACATAGGCACAGGCTAAATACTGCTAACTAACATGCTAGTTAACATTAACATAGACACAGGCTAATTACTGCTAACTAACAGTCTAGTTAACATTAACATAGACACATGCTATTTACTGCTAACTACATGCTAGTTAACATAGGTTTGTGGTGTGATTCTGGGTGCTGGTGCTTCCAGTCCCTGGTAATGAATTATTTCGTGGTTTTTAACGTATCCTGACAGGATTGTTAATGTTTAAATGTTGTTTAACACTTAAAGGAGAGTTCCTCCTAAAAGTTCTACAGAGTATTAGTAAGGAATGTATTATCAGTTGAATTATTATCCCCAGGTGTATGATGGTTCAGGTTTTCCATGATGACATTAGTATAATGGAGGAGTTTTGGAGGTAGAAAGAAGAGATATATATATTATTATTGAAACTGTACAGTAAGGGTGATATTTATGTTGGTAAGGACGAGACTATTTCTGGGAATTTGAGTGTGGAAGATTTGCCCACTGAAAAATGGCGAGTAAAGAAATTGGTGTTCCGGTTCTTAAATTGAAGTGAACGTGTTCCACGAGGGGAATGTTTGTTGTTGAGGACTGTTTTATGCTTTTGTGTTTGGAGAATTTGTAATAAACAGAGATTTGGAGACGAGGACGGCGGTTCGTTCTCTCACTCACTGACTCCGTGATTCTGTTTTCCAGGGTTTCTCCTATGAGTTAAGTAGTGACCCAATCAAGAAATTCATTTGTTACCCCCGGTTACTCAATTTGAAACCACCGCCTTGGGGCAGACGTCAAGCTGGCGACCGTAGCAGAAAGAAGGAGGAGAGGAGGAGGAGCCTGCAGTAGCAGTGAAGGAGGAAGAGGAGGAGTATGTGGTGGAGAAGGTTTTGGACCGCAGAGTGGTGAAGGGAGAGTAGAGTTTCTGCTGAAATGGAAGGGGTTCTCAGAGTAAGTGTAAGTCTGTAATTAATGCTTGGTGTTCTTATTCCATATACACACACATTCACACATACTTTCAACATAATTTTCGGCATCCTCAAAGTTGAAGGTTTGGTATTTTGACACTAAGGTGCAGACCCACAAATAACCTTACAACATGGCAACAGATAAAAGGAATAATCCAAATTAGCAGCTAGAGTGAGAATGTATTTCCTAAAAAACAAAGTGTGAGGAGATGTTCTTCTGTCTGCACTCACCTTTCCAGTGAGGAGAACACATGGGAGCCGCAAGACAACCTGGACCTGGACCTGATCACCGAATACTGCAGAGACACGAGGAGGAGAGGAGGAGGAGGAGTAGGAGGAGGAGGAGGAGGAGGGGAGGTGAAAGGAAGAGGTTACTGCAGACTTAAGAGACCCAGGAATCTAATCTCAATATTAATGAACGCACAGACGCCTTCACAAATGTCTTATACGATTTTATAGAAACGACTCTGGACATTGCGATATGCACATGTCTGGTAGTCGGGCTGCAATGGATCACCAACCTCACGGCTCGGTTTGGATCAGGTTTGAGTCAAAGATCAGATACATTTTTCAGACCAGCACAAAACGTTGTCATGTCAACAGACTTTTTGCTTTATCATTCCTTTCCCGTTTTCAGACTTCTTGAAGTGAAGAACGAAAGTCAAAACTATTCTGTAGCTCGCTGTCAACTGTCATGGGTCTTACTGCCTGTTTATCTTCAATAATGGCGTTTTTTTCCACTGCATGGTATCTACTCTAATCGCCTTTTTTGTTTTTTGGTCCCTGGGACCTGCTAGGTACTTTTTTTAGTACTACCTCAGTCGAGGTTCCAAGCGAGCTGAGGCGATACCAAAAGGTGACGTGGAAACCTGCAGACTGCTGGTTGGTCAGATCACTGCGTTGTTAGCAGACCAGAGTGTGGAGTGTGAGTCAGAAAAACAAACGACATTTAAAAAAAACAAAAAAAAAAACAGACACCGACAGATTATCTACTCTCTGCACTATTCTCACTTTTCAACTTTATAATATTAAGGTCTATTAGGGGCTTAGGGTTAGGTTGCACACCATTACTTTAAAAAAAAAAACAAGACAATATAACAAAGAAAAGTTTTTATTTAGCTTTTCAAGTACAGCATCAAACCCTCCCGTATTTCCCGGTCTTCTTCTCTGCCCCCCTCCCTGTGACAGTGTCCCCCCGGAAACACAAGCAGTACACAGCATAAGTATTATGGTGTGTAATCATGGTTGCTAAAGTTCATATACTTTATATAGCATATAGTAAATACTGACTGTAACCCTGAACACATTCAAATGTTAGCTAACGTTACAGGAAACTTAACTTACCCTTTTGTGTCGTCATGTCGACGTCTGAACTCCGTCAGAATTCCCAAACTCCTGTTTGTTTTTTTTCAGTGGTGATTTTTGTTGCTTCCTTCTGCTAACCCTGAAACTAAAAATTTCTTCTGGCTGTGGCAAGTAGCCGACGTGCTGTTGTGAGTTGCGTTGAAAATTACATCATCATGCGTAGCTATGGTGACTAGCCACGCTGAGGCTTTACTCAATCTGCGATGGAAAACGGACGTAGAATGCGTTGAGTCGAGTAGAGGCGAGATGAGTCAAGCGGTTACCAGCAGTGGAAAAACGCCATAATAGACATGTGTTCTGCTACCATGTGGAAGGTTAGCCCAGGGGGGGGGGCAATTAATTTTACAGGGGGCCGCATGAGCAACCCGAGCACTGCTGGAGGGCCACATCGACAATATTTCATTAAATTTGGCCCTATTATTTTTGATATAACAAAGATAAATATTAATAAAAATAATAATTTAATTTAACCAACTTAACTTTATACAAAAGCAGATTGCTTTTGATGTTTTATTTAAACTCTTAATCCTTAAATAATTATATTAGGCTATGTGAATTAAATAAGAAAACAAAAACAATCATTGTATCAATGCAATTTATTTTAACTTGTTCACTCTCCTCCCTTGCGTGCTCTTCATCAGACAGATTCCGTTATTTATCCTCGTGCTTCGTGTAGCGGCGATTCAAATTATAATCTTTAAACACAGCAACCTGTGCACCACAAATTATGCACACAGCTTTACCTTTAATTTCTTTTTTTAGCGTGAGCGGACATCTCGGGGGGGGGGGGGGGGGTAACCGGGCATCACTTGTCGCTGTGCACCTTCACTCACAGGTTACGCACGACATACGTCCATAAATGACACTTTTCAAAATAAAAGCAGCACAGTTGTATTGCACGCACGACATAGATGTTTTTTTAAATTTATTTTGTAATTTGTGATTGCCGCTGTTTATCTTAACTCACAATCACGAACGCGCATACGTCCCCACGGAAGTAATACAAATAACGCTTTTCAAAACAAAAGCAGCACCGTTGTATTGCACACTCGACATAGACATTTTTTTCATTTATTTTGTAATTTATGATTAGCCTCACGCGGGCCGGACAGGGACGCACAAAGGGCCGGATGTGGCCCGCGGGCCGTAAGATGCCCAGGTCTGGGTTAGCCCGTGTTACACACAGAGAGAGAGAGAGAGAGACAGCCAGCCAGAGGAGAGAGAGAAAGACAGCCAGCCAGAGAGAGAGAAAGACAGCCAGCCAGAGAGAGAGAGACAGCCAGCCCAGCCAGAGAGAGAGAGAGAGAGAGAGCCAGCCAGCCAGCCAGAGAGACAGCCAGCCAGCCAGAGAGAGAGGCGCAGCCACCGAGAGAGAGAAAAGACAGCCAGCAGAGAAGAGAAAGAAAGCCAGCCAGCCAGAGAGAGAGCCAGCCAGCCAGCCAGAGAGAGAGAGACAGCCAGCCAGCCAGCCAGCCAGAGAGAGAGACAGCCAGCCAGCCACCAGCCAGAGAGGAGACAGCCTGCCAGCCAGAGAGAGAGGGCCGCCAGCCAGCCAGCCAGAGAAAGAAACAGACCGCCAGCCAGCCAGAGAGAGAGAGAGAGCCAGCCAGCCAGAGATAGAGAGACAACCAGCCAGCCAGAGAGAGAGACAACCAGCCAGCCAGAGAGAGAGAAGACAGCCAGCCCCAGAGAGAGAGAGAGACAGCCAGCCAGAGAGAGAGAGAGAGACAGCCAGCCAGAGAGAGAGATTATTGCCTAACCTGGACTGGTCTCATCGTTAAGTATCTGATTGGAAGACCTCGATGGAAGACCTCGGTGCCTTGGCAGGAGTGATGTGTAGAGCTCCGATAAATAAGAAGTCAACAACCCATTTAAAATCTTGAGAAATACGCTTTTAATGGAGCGTGGCCAAAACAGGTGTGATGTGGTCCTGCTTTTTGGTCCCGGTTAAAAGTTGAGCAGCTGTGTTCTGGACTAACCAACCAACGGAGGAATGACTGATCAATCAACAACAAAGAGTTACAGTAGTCTAATCCAGACGTAATAATGCATATATGACTCTTTCTAAGTGATTGTGCAACAGGTAAGGCTTGACCTTAGCCCAAAGTCTCAGCTGGAAGAAAGTGGTTTTAACAACAGAACTAATCTGTTTGTCAAATTTAAAAGCACATTCTTGGCAAAAGGACGAATATTGGAGCCTAAAGAACATCTACACAGGCATTACCAACCAACTACAACCAAACAACAATGTCAGTCTTATTTCATTGAGACGGAGATAATTCTGATCCAACCATATTTCAGATCCTCAGGCAGTTCAGCAAAGGCTGAAGTGTATCCTTATCACTGATTTTTACAGGCAAATAGATTTGTATATCGTCTGCAAAACAGGGTTTAAGAAGGTTGTTCACTAACTCTCTCTCCTCGTTTGTCTGTTTCTATAGAAACAGAGAAGAGGAAAGGGACCAAAATGTCCACCACTGTCAACACTGTGACAAATCCTTCACAACATCTGGAACTTTAAGATTCATCAGAGAGTTCACACTGGAGAGAATCTACCAGCTGTGATCAATGCGGGGCAGCTTTCACACTGAAGAGTACCCTAAAATTACATCAACACAGTCACGCTGGAGAGAAGCCGTACAGCTGTGATCTATGTGGTAACGCTTTACTGATAATGACTTTATAAGACACCAGCTCGTTCACACCGGAGAGAGCTGTACAGCTGTGAACATTGTGGGAAAACATTTCTGAGAGCCGTAACCTTAAATCTCACCAGCGCACTCACACCAGAGAGAACCGTACTCGTGTGAATGTGGGGAACGTTCTCTTCAGAGTTAGTTTAAACACACCAGCGCATTCACACTGGAGAAAGCCGTACTGTTGTGGATATGTGGGGAGACATTTTCTCTGAGAGCGGTAGTCTTAAACTCACCAACGTGTTCACACCGGAGAGAAGCCGTACTGTGTGAATGTGGG